>NW_022990398.1:1425000-1632500 GCF_902827175.1 Gymnodraco acuticeps
GAAGCCTATATAAGTATTTACCATGTCTTTTTAATTGATGTTTAAGGTCCTAAGGTTACTAAACTTCACATTTTTCGGCTGAATACGCACTCACCGCTATTTTTAAAGTGATATGCATGTTTTAACTTATTGTCGGCTAATGTGTTATTTTGACCTGACCCAATAGGATAGCATATTAAGATTTAAAATAATCAGCAGCAATGCCAGGGAGAGATACACTACAAATATAATTAATTTTTTTATACGGAGAATAAATATTAATGGCTCATATCCAGCCAGTAAAAAAAGTAAAAAACTCTAATTGAGTTAGATTCAAATCAGTATCTGATAATGTTCCTGAATTGCTCAGGCTTTATAAACCCTAGAATACAAACTGACTATTAAACACATGTATTTTACCACATCACGAGTGGGATGCTGTCAAAGAATTTGACAGATGAGTGGGAGGTGAAAAGGTTTCATGTATTTTTTTAAAAGCCAGCCGCTTATTTTCTCCGTTGACATCCAGAGTATGGTTTAAGCTAAATTGTGAGTGAGGCTCTGGAAATCACACATAGCATATTCTTTCTCAAGTACTCATTTAGGGATAAAAACCACTGAGATATAATCATAATTAAATATATATAGTAAACTATTTGATTAAACTGGATATAAATCAACCTAACCACCTGAGCCATATTTGTGGTAGTGTGCGTAAAATGTTAGATGTGCATATCATTCTCAGCCCTAATTTATATTCACCGGTGTGTATAACTTTGTACGGAAAATAAATTGAAAATGTCTGCAGGGCTGCCAACTCTTACTGAATTGTGAGACTTACGCACATCTTTCGCAAACGTTCACTTTAAATGTCCTTTATCTCATTATGTTAGACTTATTTCAGTAAGAATCAGACACTGCATGGCTAAAGTGCATAGAATAAATGATACATACATCAAATTGTGCAAAAAATGGGTGCTGGTACAAACAAATTGGTGTATTTCTTTGTAATTGTCCGTTTGGATAAATGTATTTATTTACTACAGAAAGAAAATGCTCAAGGGATACAATGTGCAAAAAGTTACAAAATGTGGCTTTTGGGGAAATATTTTAGTATAAAATGTAATCACTAATCCATCCAAACATTTATCTGTATCACTTAATCCCTCAAATCTGCCATTTATCGCTTCTACCTATTGTTTTCAAAACATTCATAAGAGTGACATTACAAGAATTGGAAAATAATGGGATGAAAAGTGCCGTTTGCTGCCCCGTGGCTCAGTTAATGTTATCATTAAAAAATGAAGTTTTACCTTGAGAAGTGATCCTGTATTTATAAAATTAAAAAGTGATTAGGCCTTTATTAGATGGACATTTTTGTATTTAGTGTTAGAAGAAGCAACCAGACTATTTTCTCTGTTATCAAAGCTGCCTCTGAACATAATTTACAAGCACCGAGGTAACTAATTGCTTTTGGTAGCCCAAGGTTGTTCTAAAAAGTTAGTTGGCTAACAGTATAAAAGCATACTTTCAGCAGAATACTGAAAACAGATTCAAACTTGAATGTCATTGTGTGTCCTCGGTCCTCCCAGACTGTCCTTGTAGTTCATAAACAGATTTCATGTCTCCACAAATCAAACTTGTCATGAGACAATCCATCAGCAGAAACTCGGTTTCCGGTAACTGAATGAATCAAGTTAGAGTTGCTACTGCTTAGGTATTCTATGCTGAGTCAACACAGGAAGCCTTAAGCTACAAAAGGGCATACTACAACTAGTAAAGAGAAAGAAACCAAAACATGGAGAAAATGCTAAACACATTTCCATACAAGTATAACATATAATAGCTTTACTATTAAGCTTAGGTTGTGTTCTGTTTCATATTATGACGTATAGGCATTGCCAGCCCAGTAAAATGCTATAGGTGGATGTTTGTGTGACCATGCAGTAAACCCTTTTGAAGTGCTACGAGGAGCAGCAGCAGTCAACATCTGCATTGACGTCCTGACATTATGATGTGTCAACATTGGTTAAGCAAAGTGTCACAAATAACATTAATGACAGGCTTTTTCCATGTTTATATACCAGTAAGCCAGCATGCACAGTAGCACAACCCCAATACCGACACACCTACATGGAAAGCAGCCATTATTTATGTTTATTCTTTCATATAAACACACGTATTACAGCTCAGAATGTGTGTTGTGAGAAAGTTGTGTTGGTAACAGAAAGTTGACTTGTGCATTTTTTATTCTTAAAACCTAATGCTGATGCTTGTACATGCTTTTCCCAGTGTGTACCATGTGTGTGGTGGCTTACAGGTGTTCTGACATTGAGGCACTTCTAAATGTGCCATGGGATCTGACAACCATACATTCATATTGCAATAAACAAGTGTAGAAAAATCTCCGTGAGCATCAATTCCACCGCCCTCATGTTAGCTTTGCGCGCAGGTTAGTTGCCTGAAGCTTTGTTTATACATGGCGTGCAGGATACCACCATTCAATCCGTGTTTTCCAGGTAGTCGTGCTCCTTTTCACATTATATAATTGTGTAGTTGTTTAGAAGATGGGAACATTGGAGTGGAAGTGTTCTGGGCACAGGTACAGATTTAATGCAACAATTTGTCAAACTTACAGCCTGCCTAATATGTGTTTCTGTTCTCCAGGTCTAGTGGAGAACCACAGTTAAACATAATGAGTTTAGATAGCTTGTATTTCCAAATGACAGAAGTTGAAAGACTACAGGAGAAAAGGCAGGAGCTGCTTTTTGTCTACACAGCAGTTTGGTGTTTACATTTGAAACCTGAATGAAAGCTTCCAGACATAAGTGCATTCACAAACTGCATTTTCAGAAAGTGAAAGCAATAAAATGGCACAAGTACACACAGTCCCAAGTATTCTGTAACTCATTTTAGTACAATGGTTACTGCTCGTATTCCAACCGTCAATTCTTGAAGCACCCTGCAGCACACTCTTTTCAATTGAATGTTAAAAACACCAAATCAGGTATTTTTTTGAAAAGATGCAGGAGGAAAAAACGTAATTCGCTGATCTGGCACCAAGAGCCTGGCAGCACAGGAAAGCGGGACACATTACATTACAATAGTTGGAACCTTTGGGAGTGAAAAATGAAAAGATTGTCTTCAAATATGGATAGTCGGAAATAGTATTCCTAAGAGCTGTATCTGAAAAACGTATTTGTGAGTTTCATATTGGAAGATGTGGGATTGTACTTCTTTTGTAGTGAATGATCTAATCCCTTAGGAAATTATCTAAATGTGGTTCAACATCAAATCAACCTTATTCCCGTGCATTAGCAACATACTGAAGCCATGAATGTGATGACTTTCAGTAACCCTGTTCATTCAACATCTTGGAGTCTGAAGTCAATAGCACTTGGACTATTGGAATGTGGATTAAACCTTGATAAACATGATAAAAATGCATGCTTTTGAATGCTAATAGGACATTATACTAAAAGAGCTTCACAAAGTAGAAGGGTTAAAACCAAGACATCAAACAATGTGCCAACATCCTTAATAAACACTATAGAAAATATATCTCATAGTGACAGAAAGACGCTATATTGTCTTTGATGATCCAGTGACAGAAATAACAAACATTTTATATTACATTACATTATTACATTGCATTTAGCTGACGCTTTTGTCCAAAGCGACTTACAATAAGTACATTCGACCAGGAAGACAAGACCATTTCACAAGTTAAATGTGGAAACTTGGCCACTCATTTCCACAGGGGAAAGCTGAAGAAAAGGTGCAAAAGCCCCTCCTCTCACCGTGACATAGGACACCAAATCAATTTGGCTTCTTACTTACAGTACATCTATTTTAGAGCCCATTAAAGTTTGAAATTATTTGTGATGTAATGCATTTAGAAATAGACAGAGCATTATGTAATTAAGCAGCTGGGTGAGTTACCTATGGTGAGTCAGATGTTTAGAGTTAAAGTGATCCACCACCCAAAACCTGTCTTTCTCACCCCTTTTAAGCATGACAGTTCCTGATTACCTTCATAACTGTGTAGCCAAAGCCAACAACACACAGGGGTGGTCTCGCCAAAGCAGAATGGGAAATTACAATTGTAAGACTACTGAAAGTTACAAAATCGTAGAGATCCTCGTTTCATTCACGTTGGCGGCACCCAAGCAATAGTTTAAAGTGTCTTTATGGATTAGTGGGCAATAGGCTCACTGAAAATGGTCTTACCTCATGTGTTGATAGATAGTGACTCAACAGATTTGTATTTAAGTAAAAATCTTCAAAATAATTAATTTGGGAAGCTAAACGTTTAGTAGTTAATAAGTGTGAGTGTGGACTAGATGCTAGTTTCATGTCGCACATGTAGGCTGTCTCCGTTTGTTCATCACCTTTCTTCTTCTTTTTTTACAATTAAGGCAGGCATTTGTTTAAGCCATGAACGGCAGTGTACAAATGTTTTTCAAATATTCAATTTGCATCTTAATATGGCAATGTTGAATCCCCCAAAAACCTATGCCCTACCGCGAATGTTAATGAGAGTGCCTCTGGTTACCACTAATCGGAAGATTCATACTGTAGTAACAATGGGCTAATTCATGTTTGATTAATTACGTGTTTGGTTCTAACTCTGTTATTGTTTTGTCTTTTTTTTGTACAACAAGCCATACAGTAAGTTGCTTGGCAAGCTTTCTGTAGCTCAGGTGTACCTTTTACATTACGTTTACGTTGCCAGCTCTGGCTAACAAAGGCTTACTGGGACATTTCATGTTATAAGTTTCACCTTTTGCTGCAATAATTGAACAAATGTACCACCTGTACAAACCAAGGTATTTTTACAAATAGACCCTTGTGAATCATGGCAATATCAAGAAATGTACAGTATCATTAACATTACAAGATAATAAGTATTTTCTGTCTACAGAGACTGAATAACCATTAATATTTTACTGATGCTGTCTCTCTTTCTGCTTCTCCTTCCAACTTTTTTCATCTGTGTGTGTGTGTGTTTGTTTGTTTGGTTGTTTGTCCATTCTGATTGTGTCCTTGTGTGCATGTGGACACCTAAACCTATCCATACTTGTGACAGGGATGACATGTCAGGCACGAAGTTCCTACCTGGACACAGAGGTACTTTGGGGCTACCGCTTCACACCGGTGCTCTCCCTGGAGAAGGGCTTCTACGAAGTAGACTACAACAACTTCCACGAAATCTACGAGACCAACACCCCCACCTGCAGCGCTAAGGAGCTAGCTGCTAAGCTTCGGGAGGGGCCACTATTGCCTCAGCTCACGCTCCTCAGCCCTGAGCCCAAAATGCATACTTTTGACACCCTGGACAGCATGTCCGAAGGGGACCCACTCAGCCCGGATGAGGAAAAAGAGGAGAGAGATTCAGGGGGTGACAGAGGAGAGACTAATGGCTCAGCTGCTGCTTTGGAGGATCTGCCACTTGCTGATGGACTGCCTGAGTGATGTGACAGGGCGGCCACATCAGCGAACAAATCCAAGAGAGACTGGGCAAGAGGACAGGACAATATAATGCTTTATTTAGTCAATGGCCAGCTTGTTCCTTTGCAATGCTTGGAGATACAAGACATCCAGCCCCCGACTCATGCAATACTCCTCTACTAGAGTGTCAATCTATAGTGTAGATTGGTTTTGTAGACACGTAAGTACATACACAGACACACATACGTGCAGTATCTATATCTACACTTAAAAGGTTGGTGGCTCAGATTGTCTTTTTATAATCGTAACGACCACTTACTGCTCTAACAGCTCAAGTTGTATAATGTGAACTTGAGTTGAAACTGGTAGCCATGACAGAGTACCATGGGCTTCTTATGGATACTCGATTATTCTCATTTTAGAGTGTGTTGATTCAGCTTCATTTGAACAAAGCATCAGCCTCATAACTCAGCTAATGTGTCTGACAGTCCGCTTCTGAGTGTCAATGGAACCTTGTTATTGACACTTTTTAAAATATGGAATATTATTATTTCCTTTCTCTGTCAGTGTTGTTATTATTCTGTGTCAGTTACCCAATTCACCCAGGGAAGAAATGTATGAGGCTCCTAGTTGCATTTGCATAAGAAAACATAGGAAATTGTTCTATAAAAGGCAATGTGCACTGGCAACCACTATCCACATTTTCTTTCTTTCTTCACACCTTCCTCGTGGTTGTACTGTCATGAATCCCCAATCATAGTGTGTCGGATTGTCTTTATAACATATTGGGAGCGTGGACCTAAAATAAACCAGCTAGTACCTCATTTTATACTCATTTAAGGGTTTGAAATTAACAATAACATCTAGGCAAATGCTGGTAAAAGCTGTAATGTTACTGACCGACTTTCAAAACATCTTGACTGGTTAAAGATTAAATATCACTTCCAGCTGCAGCAACTAAAACATTAATTCCAAGCCCTTTTCTTGGTATGTAAAGCACAATTTCCCATGAGGTGTCTTCACACTGACCTGTCCACCTACCTAGCCCCCGCTTTAGGCTGGTGCATGTCAGCCCCTAGTTAAAAATGACATTCAGATGTAGATTTAAATATTTATATGAAAAACATCGATGCTCTACTGCTGTTTCAATTGTTCTGGATTTTTACACACCACAAACACATGAATATTTCAGATGCTCTTTAAGCAATATGAAATACATGATGTATGCTTTTGTTTGTTTTGTTTTTGTTTGAAATATTAAAAGATATCCAACCTTGATGCTTTTCAGCTACATGGAAGTTGAGTCTACTGAAGATAGGAACAGGTTTTCTTTCTAATCTCACGAGTTTAGCATATGGCTCATCAGCTGCAATATTTGCCTTTTCTGTAATTATTTCTTCTGAACTTCATCTCTAGTGCTCACCTTATGATTTGAAGTATTTATACTCACACACACACACACACACACACACACACACACACACACACACACACACACACACACACACACACACACACACACGCACACGCACACTTGGCTCAATCTGCACTTGGCCCTGTTCCACCAACCGCCCCTGCATCTCTTGCTTGATATAGTTTTGCCCTTGTGATAAGGCAAACACTTTTCTTGCAAAGGCCATAGCCTACAATATTTTTTTTTATTTCTCTAAAAAGGACACATCGCTTGCATGCATGAACCAACCCCTATGTGTCCCATTGCTGAGTAAGTTTAATACAGTAAGAAATACAGGGTATTTTCTAGGCATGCAAAATTATGAGATTTCTATTATATATGATCAGATAATGTTTTAATAATAAATTATCATTTGTTGAAAGAAAAATTCCTGATTTAAAATCTCCCGCTCCCAAATTTAATATTAAATTGTTTTCTTTTTCTTCTTATAGATGCTTGTCTAATCAATGTATTTATTTTTCACTGTGACAGTTCAGCATCTTATAATGTATTCCATTTGCTACACTATACTTTTGTCATTAGCGAGAGATCATCTTTCATTGCTGGAATGTCATCTGTTGTCTATGTGTTCTTATGGGAATAAACATAATATGGCCGAAAGAACAACATGTTCCTGTTAGATAATGTGTTCATGCATGAGCAAATGTATGAGAGTGTGTAATAATTTGTTCACCTAGCTTTGCAACTGGAGGATCAGAAAGTACCTTGATTTACCACGTGTGACGTTGCTATCAGCTGTAGTGTGACAAAATGAATGGCCATTTCTTAAATAGAACTGTGTCTTTTACATGAGCTACCTAAAAACTGGATTAGTTGTGTATCAAATCATAAAAAAAGACCTTTCATTATCAGCACAGAACAATCTTGTCTTGTACTGAAGCTTGAGGCAAAACCTGCTTCATGCATGCTAGTGGAGCAGATATGAGGGATAACATCAATAACTTTTTACGCCCCCTTTCCTTGCTTAAATTTGAATTAATTATATAAAATTATACAGTGAATGCCTTTCAGAAGCAACCCAAACCCTTCCTGTGCTAAACCCTGAAATCTAACAATAGTTGCCCAAGCCTGTGAAGGAAAAATAACCGATGGTTTCTCATGGATTAACATGATTGCGGATGCTGGAGTCCTCAGGAACTTCTACCAGCATCCCTGAGTCAGCGTTGTGTGTTGCGAGACTACAATTACACAGACACATGCACACACGCATACACACACAGGAAGACACAATCACAGAAAACAGCCGGCAGACTGATTAAGAAGGCCACAGCTTCAGAGAAAACACGGCAGAAGTCACAATGGTAATAGCATTTTTTCAAGGGTACAAGCAGTCATAAAATGAGACATGATGTTTCATTTGATGGCTAGTGTGTCATAGAAAATCACTGAATCACAGCAATGTGCTGTCAAGGCTATTCTTGTCCGAGCTATTACATTTGGGACAGCTGACAGTCCCTGATTCAAATCTGAATAATGTACGATGATGAATATAAGGCGCCATTGATTTGTGCATTGAAATAGGTACCCAAGGCAGGTGCATGTGGGTGAGCATGGGTGTGTGTGAGAAATAAAGAGATAAGGAAGATATAATCACGCATCACAATCACAAGCCAAGAAACACACAATAACACCCACAAACACACAACAAGACGCACAGTTATTCATTTAAGCTTTTGCCAAGTTAGATGTGCCCTTTTAACAATAAGTAACTTATGAAAGGATACGAACAAAGGCAGATAATATTGCTTAAGCTAATGAATGGCCCCCTAAAACAGTATAGCTATACTTCTTTCTTTTATCATGGCAAGCTAATTCTTCCCTTCTCCTTTAAATAATGAATGCATGTGACGAAGAAGGAAGCACATAGGCCATTAACAACTGTGTAGTCCGAATAAAACATCCTGCACAAGAAAGAGAATTATAGACACAGTAAGAAAGAAAAAAAAGCAAGTGGGAGGAATTTGACTCTGGTGCAACACAATAGTGCAAGCTCTTTCCGTATACTTGCTCCATCCTCGGACTCCCCTTATTCTGCTCAAACGACTCCCACACAGATAGAACACACATACAGAAGTGCAATAGGGAGTATTTTTCACAGTATTTTCCACATTTGTCGATGGGTTGCCATGTGATGAAAAGGCAACCTACCTGACCCCATTGTCCACTATTTGGCAACTCTGACTCCCTGCTGCAATTATGTCTTATTAAGCATTCAAATATGCTCTAATGTAATGGTTCCCGTGTCTTCATCCTATTAGAGTTCCCACTGGTAAAAAAGAGGCTTTATGCATGTCATTTGTTTCTCTTCTCTATTCGAAGCTTGTAATATAACACTCCTTGTGCACATGTTCTGGTGACTAGGTTGAGACCTCTTTTGCACGCTCATCTTCATGTGTGTTTCGTGTCCGTGCAAAGCTGCTGTCAAGCAGATGTGGTTTCATTTATACTGCACTTCAGGGTCAGTCGATCTGGTCTTCCATGCTTGCGCTTTTCCCAATCCACACTGACTTCTAGTAAGTTGTTTTCCAGGAGTTTATTGCCAGTTGTATTTCTTAAATGTTGGTAACGGCCAGATTCCCTTGGCGGATATTGTCAAACAACCTCTCTCAAAAAAAAAGTATTAATTTAGTTACCTTCTTCTTTTTCTTGGCAAACCTACGGTGGCCGACAGGTGCACACGCTTTACGGTCCCAGCCGTTTGCATCACTTTTAGTGTCCCGAGGTTTCTGTTGTGTTTTGAGCTTTGTACTTGCAGTGTTTCGTTTAGTCAGCACTTTTAGTAAACCCTGCGCATGTGTTTTCAAAGTGGTGAAGATGTTTCTTCATCTGCATGTGTTTTAGCAAATTAGTTTTTTAATATTTACATTTAAAAGTGCTGCGCGTTTCTCCTAATGAAAGTGTTTTACATGTTTGCACTTCTCGGCCATCGTACGAACCAGCTAGAGGTGCATAAACTGGACTAGAGTATGGAACAAAACTGATGACACTATGTGACGTGCTTCCTTTCAAATGCATACCGTCACAAATGTTGAGCTTCTCTTGGATGGACCCTCGCCAACATGAGGATTTTGAATGTAGTCTGCAAAAAAGTTACAAGACTCCAGGATCCAGCCGTGAACAGGATACACAACCTTATGTAATACAGCTTCGCACAGAGCAAGTGAACCAATCACAAGAAGGTGACGTTCTTCAGTCTGCTGTTTGTTCATGGTGAAAATCAGTTTGGAGCGGTTCATTCAGGGGAAAAAATGTATTAAGAAATATCGGAAATCCGAGTGAAACACAACATAGGATCTGATTTTTCCCAGGGCAGAAACATGACACGCTTCCATACAGCACAACATACAGCCTCAGCACACATTGCTAACACATTTCACAGATCCTGGCTAGAAGTATGAGAAGAGAAAACCAGCACTGGCAAGTCTGTTGGGTTCTGTATAAAAGAAGCGTAATAAAGGATGTCTTTCCAGAGTTCTGAAGGCAGCAGGCAGACAGATGCACAAACACAGAAAGAGAAACCTTTGCCTTTTCCCAGCCAGAGGTCTGTCCTTTGATGTGTTAGGACGATGGCAGCCTTTGATGAAGATTTCTATGGCCACAGAGTGTCTGTGGCTTCGAATTAAGCTTGCTAAGCTTCTGCTGAGAAGCAAAGGCAGGCATCATTTAGAGCATAGGAATATTGTCACATCGCCGCCCTCTGTTCTGTCATTTCTGCTTGTTTTCTTGATTTTCCGGTCATTAACCTCTCCTGTCATTTCAGATACCTGACATTCTCCACAGACCCTGTAGTTCCCTCAGAGTGTTCTTGCTATTACCTGCCACCTGATTAAATAACTCACCAGATCAGCTGTCCCCAATTGCCTGATTAGCTTCCCTGCATATAAACCAGCCTTCTTACTCCAGCAATTTGCCAGATTGAATAACTTGCTGTGAAGTTTTCAGGCTAAATTCAGCCTGCAGGCAAAAGTGGCCAAATCAGATTTGTTTTGCATATATGTGACTCAGATCTGACTTTTTCTCTGAACATCACAGATACCATGAGCACCAACCACAGTATGCTTGCCCTGACACTTTATATGGATGAGCTTTTCCCAGCTCAATCTGACAGCCACAAAGCGAGGATGAAGTGGGTGCATGACACGATTCGTCAGAGCCAACAACACCGTTAAATACATCGTCTTGCCAAAGAGCTAGTATTAAAAGGAGCAGGCCCAATTATGCATTCACACACTGGGGTGACAATTTTGTATTAAATGTGCCTGCTAATGTTATTCTTCTGGAGGCAGAAAGAGGTGAGAGTGAATAAATGAAAATAATGAAACAAACACTAAATTCTAGACAGCGTGTTATGTTACATGTTTGTTATTCTCCACGCATGTAGCTCAGATCAAGACCATGAGCAGTTAATACCGGAATCTGATATTGGCCACATTTAAAAATAATAGTCTTACCAGCCAAACTAAAAATCCAGATCAGAGCATTAAATCCAAAATGAAGACTGAGGCGTACAATGGGAATGTAGCTTAGCGTTCTAGCCTTCATACCTAACCATAGCGTGTTTCCAGTTCTGCTCTTCTGCTTCTTGCTTGCTTTGTTAATCTTTGATTAAGTACCTGTTGCCAAACTCTGCCTTGATCTTCTTACCAAGTAAAAGACTGCTTGCTTTCAACCATCCTGCCTCTGAGTCTTGCTTTTGTGTCCACACGTATGTAAAGAACCATCACAAATACTCAAGGACGTAAACTGAATCCCTGAAACTTTGGTCAACATTTTGCAAATTATTTATATTTGCCTTCTCACCAAGGGTTATAGAAGAAGATAGTAAACACTGATTGTTATGTATGTGTCTCTATGTCTCTACCGTTAATATTAAGCTGATCAGCTGGCTAGCTTAGGAGAATGGAAACAGCTAGCATGGCTCTGTTTGACGATAGCAATATCTGCAACTACTTACAAAGAACAGGCTAGCTTCTTACCCTGTGTTTCAGTGTCTAAGCTAACCTAATCGTCATGTATTGAATAAAGTTATGAGAACATCCCAGAATGAATATCTGTTGTACAGTCTTGCATGTAAAAAGCTCAAAACCCAAAAAGAAACAACAAGGGAAATTAAATATTTTAAATAATTTTCGTCATGTCAGAAACTAATAAGGCTCTCATTTTTGTTGTTATGCTCTGTAAGATAATTACGTCACTGCAGTGTCTTTAAACAATGTACTAGAGTTCAGGCTTAGATGAATTAACAATAACCATTTAGCATCAGTCAGTCATAACTTCATCATTATAACTGAACACAAACAACATTTTAGACTCCTGCATGTGGTGAGTTTGTAATCCAGAAGCTCACTGACTCATCATCATGACACATCACGGTGAGATGCAGCAAACATCGGATGTGGGGGGAAAAAACAAGAGATTATGGTGGAGGTGTGTTTGTGTTTTTGCGTTTTCTTTGCTTTTCTTTTAGTTTGTTAGACAAACAATGGGGATCTGTAGGTTTCAAGGAGGAGCAGGGGTAGAACGTTGAAAAGAAAACATTCAGAAAGTAACTTGGAAGATAACTTTTCCATTTGTTCTAGCTAAATATGAACCCTATCTCAGAGATAGAGAGGATTTGATCAGATGACCCTTTGGTTATTAGCCAGCTTTTGAAACGAGAAATTGTACATCAAACGTTTTTTTATATTAACATTGCATTTAAGTTTGTGGGAAAACAGGAATGCACTTTTGAACTCACGGTGGTTTTAAGCACTCTTGAGAACCTTTTAAATGTGTAGGAGAAAGCAAGTGAAGTCTGTGAGATGTGAAAGATCCCACATCAATGATAGTGATAAATCAATAGTCCAACACAATGGCTCCAAATGAAGGCATCGGTTAGCTTTGTCTGGTAGCTCTGTACTAAAGGAGCACTTTATTCTAACAGGATTTTTAAGCCTCTTCAAGACCTGCTTTATGTGCTGACAGTAGATTTAAACTGTCTGCCATTCAGGAAATATGCAAAGTGTGTATGCAAGTTGAGAGCAATGTAAAGAATGAGCAGACAATAAGGACACATAAATACCTTTGAACGCTTTAAGGCTTTATTGATTCAGTAACAAACTAACCGTCTGAATCAATACCCAAGCCAATAAAGCAGCCCTTCTTTTTCTGAGGAAATCATTCAAATGGAATTATGCAAGGTTATTCATGTTTTATTTACTCCCCGCAGTGAGGGTATAGTGTCTAATGTGGTAGTCGTTGTGTGTATATTGGCGGAAATCACATGAGAAGTGGTTTTACGCGCATGTAATCGAGAAGATGTTGTGCACTGAAAATCTAATAAAACGGAGTTAATTCACTGCATACTGAGCAGTTTACCAGCTTTAATGTAAAAGACAGCATGCAGAGAGATTTGCTCCCTACATTTATCCTTTTATTTCTCTCTTTCTATCCATCTCTCATTGAGTAGATAACCCGCATGGCTCCCTCTCCCTCCTACGCACCAAAACAAAACAGGAAATAGCGCTGTCCGGTTCTATCTGTGGATGATCATCACAAGCACAGACGCAGTTGCAAAACCTGGACCTATACGTCATTAAAATCAATCTAAATGTTTGACGTTGCTTTTGAGAGAATTTGAACACCAGAGTATTTGTCACAGGATCTGAAACAATGAATCAAAAGAAAGCTACCATACGTTCCTTGCTTTGTCATGCAGCTAAAATTGCTCCTCTCCTGTGCCTCTGATGATGGGGAAGATTGCAAAGCATATTTCATTTTCTCCTCAGTCACCAAAATATCACCTTTTTGAGGCTTTTTCTGAAAGTCTGTGATACAGAATACAGCACACTAACAGCTGAGAGAGTAAGTATACCGCCAGCCAAGACTCAGATATGCTCAGATACATTACGCATACCGCCAATCACATCGCTTGTACAGTAGAACTCACTACATCTTCTGAGGTGTTTTGGTTTTGAGAGAAAAATCTTAAATATTTATAGATGCCACATATCCAACCCAGTCTCATGGCATTTCGTGTTCACCAACACGATTTTTAATCTATTGATTCGTGTTCACCAACACGATTTCCCCCTTTTTTTCGTGTTGCACAGCACGATTTTAAAAGCAATGTATTTCTACTGGTAATGACGCTCATGGAAGCACGGCATTCGTTTGTGTCAGCTGCCCTTAAAGGCAATGTGAGCGTCCATTCTCATTGGATAACGGAGAATTGTACACCCGGAAGTAAGTATTCCCCTTACTGTCGATTGATTTTACAGTGATATCTGCACTACTGACCGACTAAAAAACACCAGATTATCCTTGTTAATTACACAACATTGATTGGTTTAAATTGTGTGCAATGCTTTTGTATTTTTCCCCTTCGATTCGGAGAAACAAATATTTTTTCGGAGTAAAGGATGGCAGAAAACACTACACTACCAAGAATCCCCAGCTATCGTTTAGGACTACACCATGTGCTCTGTTTGACAAACCCCGTGATAGTCCTCAAGCTCTGTGATTGGAGAGTGTGCTCCTAGGGTTACCGAGCCTCGAACAGCACTTGAAATGGGATGGAACCACGGCAGACTGTCCAAAACTGGATTTGAACGGGTCCACCGCGTCCCCCCCTCCCCCACCCCGTCCCCAGAACTACACATGCTGGCTATTGTGTTTCGCAACATGTTCTCTATCTATGGCACGTCTCTACTGGGAGTTGTAGTTTTAAAAGACGTTTTCGTATTTCCCATAATAAGAAGTTGCCAGTATTAAACTGTGTACATCCCTGGAGGTTTAGGGGATAGGAAACACTCACATTTAAAACATATAATTAATAAATGGGTGAAAATTGCTTGTGCCCATAATGGGCAGCATTAATATATATACACACATGCCAGCTAAGGTCAGCAGAGCTTTATTTAGCAGCTGGTCTTGTGTTTTTGACCCCTGTTGTTAATTGATAACATTACATTACATTAATTGATAAGCCTGAAACATGCACTTGTCAAGGTTCAGAGGCACATTTTGCAAATATGGCAGTAGCCATCGATCAGCTTAAGATATACTTTATTGATCCCAAGTTGGAACATTTGCGTTACATCAGCATGTGTAACAGTTGTATGCAGTGGTGTTTATTTGTAAATCATTTAGTATAATCACACAAATTCTGTGTTTTATATTTAACAATTCTGTGTTCTTTATTTATTGATTGATTGTTCAATACCTGACAAGGCCGGAGATTAAATATCTACATACATCTTATAAGAGTATAATACATTATGTATAATATCAGTTAAAATAAGTGCTTCAACATAGTTAACATTGCTGGAGGTATGCACAAATATTGATAGATGTCTTGTAATGCACTATTGAGGAACCTGCAACCCAAGTTTTTCATTCAATGCAGAACTACACCATAGTTGTGTGGGCCTATATGATATGTCAATAAACCTTAGAAAATCTTGAAAGGGATGTGCAAAATAGTCATTATATACAGTCTTTAATTAACTATTAGTAGAGAATAACGAGTAATGAATATACTTTATAGGGATCCTATTAATATCTAATAATAAAAATAATGAAATTCAATAACATGCTTTAACCACTAGGTGTCCCTTTATATCAGCTGTGCACCGTTATGGTGTAAATACAGCCTATCTACCAATTGGATCAAATATAAAAGTCAGCCGAATTAGTGTTGATACTGCAAGGAGACGTATTGTGTGAAAAGAAATGTAAGATGTTGTTTAATGGCTGATATATTTATGATCCACGTCACGTTTTCAGTTCCTCATGTTTGTCTAGAAGTCTTCTCATCAGGGCTCTATAAATACAGAACTACGGCAGATATGTAATATTTAATGCAGCCGAACCGTGTATTACAATGCCGGGATGTGATGACTTTCAAAGAGAAAAGCAAGCACACTCGGAATAAAGTATTATATTTTTTTTTTTAATGTTTTCGGTCTGTTTCCGGTATTTGTTAATGACGATGTGCTGTGAGATGTGAGACTGGAATTGCACAGGGGAAAATAACGTATCTTTAGATGCGGATTTTGTTAAACTAATATGTTTGCGCTGTGGAACAACACTATACATTGACAGGGAAGGGGGTAGCAATAAAGATAACACCATTAAACAGTTACACAACATAACAGAAATAATATCGATAGCAGCGTCCCTAGCAACCACCTTGGTAACAATGAAAACTTCCTGAAGTAATCTTCGTAATAACTAGCAAACTAAAGATCATGTACATCCACTGCACACATAATCTGAAATAACAACTCATATTTCTCGCATCAAATGACATCAAAACGCATTTTAATGGCCAAAATAACTGTAAATAGCCTAGGCATTTTCCACCAAGAATAAAACGAAGTTCGGCCATGTTTTTTTTTTCTGCAGGGAGAAATTTGAAGATCACGTGACATAGACGCCAGCCATTGGAATGAATGGTGAAAAAAAACGGGGTTTGTCAAACAGAGCACATGGTGTAGTCCAAACGATAGCTGGGGATTCTGGGTAGTGTAGTGTCTTCTGCCATCCTTTACTCCGAAAAAATATTTGTTTCTCCGAATCGAAGGGGAAAAATACAAAAGCATTGCACACAATTTAAACCAATCAATGTTGTGTAATTAACAAGGATAATCTGGTGTTTTTTAGTCGATGAGTAGTGCAGATATCACTGTACAATCAATCGACAGTAAGGGGAATACTTACTTCCGGGTGTACAATTCTCCGTTATCCAATGAGAATGGACGCTCACATTGCCTTTAAGGGCAGCCGACACAAACGAATGCCGTGCTTCCATGAGCGTCATTACCAGTAGAAATACATTGCTTTTAAAATCGTGCTGTGCAACACGAAAAAAAGGGGGAAATCGTGTTGGTGAACACGAATCAATAGATTAAAAATCGTGTTGGTGAACACGAAATGCCATGAGACTGGGTTGACATATCTATGCTGTGTGGAATTGTACGGAATTGAAGCATTTTTAAACTGGGGTTATTGTCTCCTTAGGGTGCTGGCATCTACATGCATCTGCTCTGTGTTATACCTCTTCATGCATAAGGCAGCCATCCTTTGTGAGTCATACTATAATCACATCAAGCATGTAGAGCACTACACAGACGCTCCTGCTGTTTCCGACACATTCACAGCAGGACACTCAGAGTGCGCTGCGGAGGGAAACACTTCCTACATCTCGTTTCCTTTATGCAAACTTCAGCGATGGGGTCTCGAAGACTCTTCAAATCCCGGAAGATGTAAGCATCTTCAACATGCGCTTCCTTGTCCTTCCTCCAGCCCAGCTAGTTGTTTTGCCTGTGACCTTTTAACTGATTCCCCCGGCATCCATGCAGCCTGCAGTAATCTGCAGTGTGCTCTATCACAAGCAGCATAGCAAACGTTTCCAAAAGGGTCATAAATTGTATGTCAAGCATCAGAGGCAGGCGTTTGAAGATTCGAATACAGATTGCGCATGTTGTTGTCATGATAAAACATTTGAAGGATGAATAATTAGTATTATGCTTCCCACACACTGTGATTTGTTTGTTTGCCCTTCAGCCTTGGATTAGGACTATATTTAGACAAGTGAAGTATGCTAATGAGCACCTAGCTTCTGGAAGGCATATCTGACAGCCTCCACCACACGCTCTGCCAAGTCCATAATCTTTACCCCAAATCCTTTTTTTCCTCGTTCCATTGTGTTCATTGTTAAAATGCTTATGGAGTTACATAACATACCGTTTGTTCACATGGATATAGGTGAGAAGGGTGGGGGCAGTTCTCACATTTATTAGTCGCTGAAGTGCATCTTAATTTGACACTTAGCCTCCGGAGAAAAAAAAGATCGTTGCGTAACTGTGCTCTCTCAGATGAGGTGATAAGACATTAGTCCCCTGTCAGAGCTGTGCCGACTGTGAATCACACTCACACTTACGTACCTTTTTATGCTGATTCCAACATCCAGATCAGGCTGTTAAGTCATGTCGTTTTCATGTAATCTTCTCGTGGTGGGAAAGAGGAAAAATAGCTAGTCACTGTGAAAGGGTTTTCATGTTTAAACTAAAAATAATTAACCTTATTTTCAGCACAGTAGAGAGTTGCTACTTGCTATTTAGGCTGTGATGAATGCATAAAGATACTTCATCAAGACTAAAACATTACCAATATCTTCAAAATGATCCATAAATCATACACTTACCAGCTGTTGGTTGAGAGAAGAAAGCTGTTCAATGTACTGTATCTAATTAAGAGGAGCTCACAGTATTCCTAAAATCAATGGAAGTTATTTTCAGTAGTAAGCTTGTAAACCTCTGTAATCAATACTCTGTAAGCCTTTGCATTTGTCCAAAAAAAAAAGGAAATTTAGGGAGCGACAATCCAGGAATAATTATATGAAAAAGGTGACATTATTGGTTCAAATGCTTACTCAATCAATGTATAGTTTCATTCCTTTACACATTTCAGACAAGAAAAGGATCCACACATTGTTCTTGCTAAAGTGATTTAAAGTAAGTGTTTGATTTCCATACTTTCTTTTGTTTCCTTAAATTACCAAGGGACAATATTTCAATATTTTGTGGAAAAAAAGTATACTGGATCCATCAAGTTCCTTATCATGGAAACATGTTACACAAAATAAAGAAAGATCAGTGTTGTGAAACAGTCTGCTTAGCACAACTGAAAAATGGTTTTATAATGTGTCCATACATTATGTGTGTTACCTCAACTGAATTGGTATTATAAGCATGTTTATGTAGTTGGAAACAACAGCTTTTAAGTACACCTTATCGCGTGGCAGTGGCTCAGTCTGTAGGGACTTGGTCTTTGAACCAAAGGGTCACTGGTTCACGGCCTGATCGAACCAGTGTGGTCTGGTAGCTGCCAGTTCACCTCCTGGTCACTGCCGAGGCGCCCTTGAGCAAGGCTCTGACCACCGCTCCGCTAGCGCTGTACAATAGCTGCCACTGCTCCTAGTAGGATGGGTTAAATGCAGAGGTCCTATTTTGCTGTGTGTGCTGTAATGTACTAATGTGGAACAATATATGCATATTTCTTCTATGTTCACTTTATGGGTCAACCTGGGTCAAAGCTGAACATAATTGATGAGTTTCTGTTTAACCTTGTTTATGCAAACACCTCGTTTTTTTAAATGATTCCCATCAGCACTTCTTCAAAAAGGTGTTAAAATGTGATCCCCCTCCCCCCACTTTCTTGTTGATCCTGTGTGAGTGAAAGGAATAGTCTTGAGGTTAAACACAGAGATGTCAAGCATTATGCAGCAAAACTAATTTATCAAAAGGCTTTGTTTGAAAAAAAGAAAACACCTTTAAACACCTGAGGCCATGTGAAACAAATGAGGGGGAAAACATCAATTTACACAATGACGGCTTTCCAAACATTTTGTCCCCATGGTTGAGTTAACTGTTTCCTTACTGCATGTTAGTTTGTCCATATGGAAAATGAGCATGTAACTGTGGTCTGAACTCCTGTTGACAATTGTATGCAATTAAACAAACAACTTCATATCTGTCTGATTATTCTTAACACCTGTTTTTATTTCCAGCACTCAAAAGGCTGTTTCTCAGCTATACAATTCTTCATCTGTGCTGTAAGTTATCCGTTCTTGTTTGTAATGGTGCATAATTACTAGGATCAGAGTTTGTGGATATCTGTGGTTTCAGGGATTTGTTTTCACTTCATGCTGTGATGTTGGACATCAACTAAGATGGATATAAATGTATCTTAAAAGTCCTCAGAAATCATTGAGGGTCACTTGTGGAGGCTAATGAGATCTCATCTCTCATATCTCCTGGGTCCAAACTCTACACAACCCAATCATGCAAATCAACGATAGCAATCTCACGATGGCTCTCAGGAAATGATGAATAATCTTTAGTGAATCATTCAGTGCCTTAATGTTCCATTCATTAGCATGCTGCTAACATCTCAATGGGCTGTAAAAATCAGCTTTTGGCTCTTGGGATATCATATGTATTGCCATCTTGATTGACACCTCGATGAGGCAAAGCGTAGTTTGGAATATTTTCAAATGAAAAGCCTTTTTCATGCACAACATTCAGGAGAAAACAGAGAAAGAAAATGGGAAAGATGTGCAAAAGCTGTGGTTAAATCTGTGTTAAAGTGAAGGTTTCGAAAAGGCTTAATTATGTTAAGTATCTGATCCTGATTCGAAAAAACGGCTCATTATATCATAGCAGTACTTGAAAACATGAACATTTAAAACAAATTGGTGTTTTCACATTTGTGCCTGTCTGTGCCTGGCTGCCTGTGTGTGTGTGTGTGTGTGTGTGTGTGTGTGTGTGTGTGTGTGTGTGTGTGTGTGTGTGTGTGTGTGTGTGTGTGTGTGTGTGTGTGTGTGTGTGTGTGTGTGTGTGTGTGTGTGTGTGTGTGTGTGTGTGTGTGTGTGTGTGTGTGTGTGTGTGTGTGTGCGTGCGTGTGTGCGTGCGTGCGTGTGTGTATGTGACTCAGCTGTAAAAAGGCCTTTAATTAGGATTGGATGGCTCCTTGTATTCCGGGTATTCTCAGCTATTACACTGTCAGACCTCCTGTGGGATAAGGTCTCCAGAATTAGAAATGAAGAACTGCTTTTCACAAAGATTTATTCAACCAATTTGTTAATTCATTAACGTGCCAAGGTGTCATGCTTACCTCTGTTGTCGTATTTCATGCATCTGGGACCATCTAGCAGCCATTCAACTGAAAATGTTCTAATTAATTTCCAATAAAAGACAATGTCTTATAGCTAATTGCTTCCTCCTCGCTCTATCAAAGTGGCATTCAGAAAATATTGAAGCAACAACTGCATCACACGATTTTGCAATTTGCACAACACTACTGCTCCATTTGACAAAAGTCCCTTGACTGCTTTTGTTAATGTCATTCTTAATCCGCACATATCCCCGCTGGGTAGATGTTATGGGTGAGGGGTTCTCAGCCATCTGCAGTATGACAGCATCATCAAGGAAAATGTCATGTGACTTGATGAGCTCACATGAGATTTCGTTGACACTTTTCTGTGTCACTGTACGGTTTGAGGGGGATCTTTAACACATGTGGGAAATAAATTGTGTTTATTAGATACAGATAAATCGCAGAACCTTTTGTATTGGTCTATTGGTGATTTTTGTATTAAAGTGAGATTGTGAGAAGCATAATCCACTATTGAGTCTTTTAATGTCGTACAGACACATGGAAGATTATCTGATTTTGAAATCCAGAATCAAAATGTCACGTTTTACAAAATGTAACATAGACTGTATATTCAAGTTGCTCAAATTGTATTGGCCAAATTCAGATGCAAAAATATGATGTATTCATATTAAACATCCAGGACCGAAGAAAAAGCAATTCCATTTATAGCTCAAGACAAACCAACATCCAGCCAAATCAAGCTCATATTTGAACACAATTTGAATTCGTCAATTTTCTTTATCTATCATAGTTTAATTAGGGCTGTCAAGTTAACGCAAAAAAAAATTAACGCCACTAATTATTTTAACGCGATTAACTCATGTGTATTTTTTTTCCTCGGCCGCCCCGTAGTTTCAGAGCGCATCGAGTTTAAAATACCATCTACAAGCTGATGCTGACAGCCCCGCTCCTGCCGCCCGCTTGTGGCAGACCACACTTCCACGCTCACCGGCAGGCACCGACTGGCTATTGGGAGGACCGGGAGGCAGTGTTGCCAACTTGGCGATTTTCTCGTTAAATTTGGCGGCTTTCCAAACCCTCCGGCTACTTATTTGTGTCAAAAGCGACTAACGATTAATCTAACGATTTATAATGGTATTATTAGGGACTTTTCTGGTGTTTGGAGACTCACGTAGGCCTATTGTTCTGCAGTTAACGAGCCGCGGGTGCTGCCGTGAGCCCCGCCTCCCTCCCATAGTACTCACAGGCGCTCAGACTGACAGTTGCCTGGCCGCAGCTGAGCTGCTGCTGCAGTCAGAGCAGAGAGGAGACAACCACACTCCCCCGCGTCGAGACTGCAAATGAATTGCGCATGCGCCAACTGCCAAGCCGTCCTGGTTTTGAGCGGGATTTAAATGTTTCTTCACTCACTTTCACACTATAATAAAGTTATGTTCTGCTTAAGATGGGGAAGCAACAAAGTAATTTTACCTTGCAGAATAGAGACATTTCTGATCTACTGTCGTCTGGATTTAACTCCGGTGGTTTCAAGTTCTCATTCATAACACTCCGTTCGATGTCTCACTATGGGATGCGCCTCATCGCGGAGCAAACAGAAGCATCAATCTCATTACGCCAATCCTGATTGGCTGGTGATCTTGACGTCAGCGTCAGGGAATCACACCCTATAAGTAGCTTGCGCCATGACGCATGCATCATTCAAACACCTCTTCTCGCTTCAGAGCACATCTCTATAGTAGCCGGACAAGCTTAACGGTCCACAGACTGAACCCAAATATAACCATTTCGGTCGACGGGCGCTCGCCGGCTACTCCTTCTGCTTCGCAAGAAGACGGTAATACTAACGCCAGTTAGTATTAAAATCGACCTCGCCGTTCTTTCCCCGGAAAGTAAGGTAAGGTTTTGATTTTTCTCAAGCTAGCTACGCACCCGTTGCTAGCTAGCTTCCCCTTACTACCGACACCACGGTAGCGAGGACGCTTTTCTTTTTCTCTCTCACGGAGGAGAAAAGGATTAGAAGTATATTGACACACCAGTCAATATTCTTTGAGAACAAAGGACCCACACCATCCCCTTTTTCTCCGGATTAAGGACGGGTTGGTAACACTTTTTCTCTCAACGACGTACCTGTTACGAGCGGGTCCTCTCCACGCCACGAGGCGAACAAGATGGACGCCTCTCCCCCTCACACCAGAGGAGTCAGGGACTCGAAGGCTCGGTCATGCGGCTGCGGGTTGAAGATAGCAGGCACAGACTCACACCAGGTCTGCCCGTCCTGCCTCGGGCTGAAACACGCCCAGGAGGCTATCGACAACCCCGGCTCGTGCGGGCATTGCGCCCTTTTCACCCGAAAGAGCCTCCACCGACGGCTAGCACACCAAGCTAGCTTGTTGGAACAGGACTCCCTCATGTCCACTGATTCGCCGTTTGGCAATCAAGACACGGGGGCGTCTGCTGCAGAGACTGAGCCCCTCACTATGTCGGTCTGGGGCTCACTAACAGCGGCAGCTGCGGAACCGGGATCCCACGCCGTGTCAGGCCGGGACCCGGTGGCGGCAAGAGACGCGGGAACGGAGCCCCACGCCTCACCAGGCGGGAGCTCCCGGCGAGACCTCACCATGGTCTCACCCGCGGGGAATGTCCTGGAATTAGACTACATGGGGGACAAAGAGGACACCTCTGAGTCCCTCCTGTCTGATTCGGATGAGCAAGAAGAATATATCTTCATGTCATCGGCTCAAACGGCAAAGCCGGGAGCGATGGCTGCTCTCCCGGGCGATAGCACACCAGCTTCGCCCTGTCTGAGCAGGGACCTGCAGGCCGCGTGTCAGCGCACTGCGTCCAGGCTAGACATCCCGTGGCCCGAAAGGGCCAAGGAGACCGCCAGGTCCCGTTACGAGGGGAAACATTCTCCCCAAGCAACGAGGACAAGGAGGCAACTCCTCCCGGTCTTCCCGGAGATGTTGGATGAGGTGTCGGTCTCGTGGAGGGACCGACCCTTTACCAACAAGGCCCCAATCCAGGGTGCCTCCTCCCTAGACTGCGACGGTATGGAGAGGCTCGGCCTGCTCCGCATACTGCCGATGGAACTGCTGGTGGCAACCCACCTCCTACCGAGGATGGGCCCATCACCAAGCAGGAACCCAACGCTGCCAGCGAAGGTGGACCGTTTCCAGTCAACCATGACGGAACGGTCCTACAGAGCCGCAGCGTTGTCCGCCAGGGCTCTGAACGTTTCCTCACTGCTAACCGCATACCAAGCGGAGCTCTGTGAGGATATGTCGAGTAATCCTGGACCGGCCGTTCTGGACGAGTTGGCCGCGGTCACAGACATTTGTCTCCGTGTCCAACGCTGCGCCGTCCAGGCCACGGGCAAAACAATGGGGATCATGGTGGTGCAGGAAAGAGCTAGATGGCTCAACCTCACCAATCTCCCAGACCGGGAAAAGGAGGATGTGCTTGACATGCCCATCGTTCCCGAGGGGATTTTCGGCTCCGCTCTTGACTCCATGCAAAGCAGATGCGAGTCGAAAAAGAAGGAGGACGAGGCCCTCCACCTCTGCCTCCCTCGAAGGGCCCAGCCGCTGCCTTCGCAGCGGCAGCCCTTCGTCCAAGCTGCGAACCCTGCTCGGTTAAAAATACCGAAAGCGCAGAGGTCGCAGTCCACCCTGAGTCCCCAGCCCAGGCAGGGGACGAGGGCGAGCTGGCCTAGAAAATCTCCGGTTCCGGCTGCAGCCCAGGCGCAGCCAACCCAGAATTTCGGCCAGCAGTCGAGGAAGAAGAAGCGAGCGGCGCGACAGCCCCTCCTTCTCCCCTCTGTGACGGAGCTGGAAGTCTACGGTTCCCCAGCTCTAAATGTGTTACCGCCGCCTCGAGAGATGCCTCAACACCATCCTCAAGTCCGCATAAACACATGTCACACACTTATTGATTTTTCTGTCACAAATCATTTTCCGCTGACGCATCCAGGCTTCGAGCCAAGGGCGCAGCTCGGAAAAATGAAAAGAAAAACAATAAACAGTCCGTCAACTGTTCCCCTTCTGAGAGCAGCTACGGCCTCTCTCAAAGGGCGGACAATTGACGGGTCTGTGAAGGCACCACCGTCACGCGCATGCGCAGTGCCGGCTTGGGCTGTAAAGGCACCACCGTCACGCGCATGCGCAGTGCCGACTGGGGTCGTGAAGACACCACCGTCACGCGCATGCGCAGTGCCGGCTGGAGCTGTAAAGGCACCACCGTCACGCGCATGCGCAGTGCCGGCTGGGGTTGTGAAGGCACCATCGCCACGCGCATGCGCAGTGCCGGCTGGAGCCGTAAGGGCACCACCGCCACACGCATGCGCTGTGTCGGTGGGGATTGTCGAAATGGGGCACCACAGTGCTCAGACACTGGAGGGCCCCATAACACAACAAATAGAGACTCAGAGGGGAAGAGACGTGACATCTCAGCTGGCTCTAAGGAGCATACAGCGGGAGATGCTCACGACATCTGCTTGGGTTTCTCAAGACGGTTACACGGAGCTACAGACTCCAAGTCACCGTCACCCCCCCTCGCCTCTCGGGCTATCTGTATTCACAAGCCCGGGGGGAGTCAACCCATATTCTGGAGAGAGAGATTCTCTCTCTCCTAGAAAGGAGGGTTTTATCTATAATGCCCGCCGAGCAGAGTCAGATTACGCAGACAAATGTCCTCGTAAAGCACCTGCTCAACATGGGTCTCATAATAAAACCAAACCCCACGCGCCACGGCGTGCGGAGAGTATTGGTAATTATGAAATGCGTAGTGGCACTACGCCACTGGCCGCACCCGACTTTTCTAGTACGGGGCGCGCCTACGGGTGCCGTCCTTTCACGGAAGGTGGCCACCACGGACGCATGTCTGACAGGCTGATAGGGTATTTACGAAGGTCGCCCGGTGAGGGGTCTCTGGAGCAGAGACCTCCAGCGGGCGCACGTAAATCACCCGGAGCTTTTAGCGGTGTTCCCCACCCTAAAACGCTCTCTGCCTTCTCTCAGAGGACACCATGTCCTCGTGAGGACAGACAACATGACCACAGTATTGTGTATGAACCGCCAAGGGAGGTTGCGTTGTCTCCAGTCACACACACTGGCACACAAACGTATCCCTTGGAGCGGCAGACGTCTCCTCTCTCTGAGAGTGACGCATGTACCAGGAGTGATGAACCTCGGGACAGAACTACTGTCCAGAGGTGCACCACTCTATGCAGACTGGACTCCACATCCAAGGATCGTGAGTCCGCTGTGGGTGCATTACGGCAGAGCCGCGTTAAATCTGTTCGCATAAAGAGAAAATGCTCAATGACAGCTGTTCTCTTTAATGCACGATTTAAACGCACCGTTAGGCGTGGACGCACTCGTACACGATTGACCTCCGGGTCTTCTGTACGCGTTCCCACCCCTGGCTCTGATACCCCCAACTCTGGCCAGAGTGAAGGAGCAACGCCACACACTTATCCTGATGGCTCCGCCTTAGCCTGCAACGTACGGGCTGGCGGAGATATATCGGCTGTTGTGCGGGCAGCCATGGTAGCCCCCTCTACGCAGGGACAGATTGTCTCAGGCGGGGGGGGCGATCCTTCATCCACGCCCAGAGCGCGGGGCACTATGGGCCTGACCCGTGAGTGGTACAATCTGAATACAGTGGGACTCCCTCAGAAGGTGATAAACACTATTCAGAGTGCGAGAGCTTCCTCCACCAGGTCTCTTTATGACTGTAAGTGGAGGGTGTTTGAGGAGTGGTGCCTTCAAGAAGGACACATCTCCTTTCAATGTCCTGTCGGGGTGATTTTATCATTTCTACAGGACTTGATCGATAAACACAGAGCTTTCTCCACGATCAAGGTGTACCTGGCTGCTATTGCTGCATGCCATGTGGGCTTTGAGGGTAAGACGGCTAGCCAACATCCTTTGGTGTGCCGTTTTATGAAGGGAGCTCGCAGGCTCCTCCCTGTCTCCAGGTCACTGGTGCCCTTATGGGACTTGGCAGTGGTTTTAAATGGGCTCAGAATGACCCCATTTGAACCCCTGGAAGGAGCTGACATGAAACATCTGTCACTCAAGACAGTGCTGTTACTGGCCCTGGCATCCGCCAAACGGGTCAGTGATATTCATGCGCTGTCTGTACATCCTTCATGCACTCAGTTCGCCCCAGGGCAAACGAGAGTGTTGTTGAAGCCCAACCCTGCCTTTACACCAAAGGTGGTTGGTTCGTGTACCCCAATTGACATTGAGGCATTTCCTCCGCCGCTGGTTTCCTCCGGGGAACAGCGGCAGGATCAGTTGTGTCCAGTCCGTGCTTTACGCACATATATGGACAGATCAAAGGAGCTTCGTCTTAATGACCAACTCTTTGTGTCCTGGGCTAACCCTCACAAGGGCAAGCCTGTTACTAAGCAACGGCTCTCCCACTGGATTGTGGAAGCAATTGCTTTGGCCTATACGAGTCAGAGTTTGCAAGCACCTTCGGGTCTGCGGGCTCACTCGACTCGGGGCCTGGCTACATCCTGGGCTTTGTTCAAGGGTGTTTCCATCCAAGACATCTGTGCAGCGGCGAGCTGGTCCTCGCCGCTCACTTTTGTCCGCTTTTACAGGCTAGACGTCTCTGCTCCAAGCGTGGCCCGAGCAGTGCTGGGCACCTTGTTGAGTCGGGACTCTACCTGTTAAGGTTCTGTTTGGTTGGTGATTTTCGAGATAAGCTCGTCTGGCAATACGGGAGCTACAATTTCCCATAGTGAGACATCGAACGGAGTGTTATGAATGAGAACTATAGGTTACTTACGTAACCCCAGTTCTCAGAGTAACATGAAGTGAGATGTCCCACCAGACGGCCCTCGTTGCTATGGTGAAGCGAGAAGAGGTGCTTATTTTGAATGATGCATGCGTCGTGGCGCAAGCTACTTATAGGGGGTGATTCCCTGACGCTGACGTCAAGATCACCAGCCAATCAGGATTGGCGTGATGAGATTGATGCTTCTGTTTGCTCCGCGATGAGGCGCATCCCATAGTGAGACATCTCACTTCATGTTACTCTGAGAACTGGGGTTACGTAAGTAACCTATAGTTTTGATCCTTGAAGGGTTGGGAACGTTTTTTGTACTCCCCTCTACCATGCTCTCTCCTACAGCCGCCATTACATGATATGCAAATTAGGCGATGACGTCATTTAGCGACTTCTGGCGACTTTTCGGACAGCCAATAGCTACTTTCCTTACTATGGAGTTGGCAACACTGCCGGGAGGGTGTGTGTATGTGTGGCCCGAGCGAGCGAGAGAGACCTTACGTGCATTGTTGTTGTTAGCATCTGGTGCTAGCTAGCTGCGCTAACAGATATAAGGAGCTGTTTAAATGAAAACAGAGGAGCGACATTTCGCCGACAACTGCGCCGAGCACTTGACTTTATGCAGGAAGCCAGACAGTGGGACATTGTACGAGAAGTCAGCACACTCAGCAAGGATAGTGCAACATGATTGCAGCGTCCAGGCAGCTCCCGTTCGAGCATATGCCTTGAGTTACACATAGCTCCAACACACACACACACACACACACACACACACACACACACACACACACACACACACACACACACACACACACACACACACACACACACACACACACACACACACACACACACACACCCCCCATTTGTATTATTTTATGAGAGAGGTTCCAGGTTGAATTGAGGCGAATATTTGTAATGTTCAGAAGTTGTTGTGTTTAATATTCATGAAAATATTTGTCATTGTTCAAATGATAATAAACATTTGCATAAAGCATATTTGTCCACTCATATGTTGATAAGAGTATTAAAAACTTGAAAAATATTCCTCTAAGGTACATTTAAAACAGATCAAAAATGTGCGATTAATTTGCGATTAACTATGGACAATCATGCGATTAATCGCGATTAAATATTTTAATGGACTGACAGCCCTAAGTTTAATACATTACCACTCAATACTGATAGCATCTACTGTCATTAAGTATCCTACCATAAGCAATGACATTTTGAAATAAGTTGTACTTTTAAAAAAAAATCTCATTCCTTAATGTATTTATTCCCTCATGCCTCATTCCATGTGTTTTCCTTCACTACTGAATATATACATTATGTGTTATGTAATTGTACTTTTAGACATGACTTATATGTTTCTGGTGTGGCAGTCCAAGAACATTTGTTCTTCAATAAAGTGTTGCTGACACACAGGAGCACTTCAGTCATCGGGTCGTGTTGACTGTAAATCCAGACGAAAGGTTGGAGTGGTTTGAGTGATGATGGGCCGTGTTACCGGATCTCAATGTTATTGTTATACACAGATAAATAGAGCATGCGTGCTGATTTCACAAGCTCTATGCCAACATCAGGGTATATTTTGCATATTTTGTCTGCCTCTAACTAAAATAGACTCTTTGTATCATTGAGCGGCATATTTCATTCTTGTGGGAAAGCGTTGTTATTTTTTGCTTGTAATGTGCACTTACATAATAATGTCGTCGCTTTTTCAATATCCAATCGACTTTTTTTGGAGTAAGCTGAAGCCTTTTGTACCTGTCAACCAGCTCTTGATGTGGTAATGCCCACCCACATTACCAAGAAGTCAATTCTCTCTTCTCCCATTCCCTGTCTGCCTGTAATACAGTGGCTTCAGTAATGACCGTACAAAGCAATGTAAAAATACCACCAGAAGTGGATGGTTTCATAATACCTGAAAAATATGTTTGTTCTGTCTCAATGATATTCATAGGTGAATACTCTGTGTGAGGCAAAAGAGCTCCTCTACAAAATCCACTTGTCAGCACTGTCACGGTAATAGGAATGTTTATTTTGTATACAGCGTTTATGCTGTTTTGATGACTGACCATGGAAATATTATTTTCCTTTAAATAAACTTCTGCTCTTTCACATGACACACTGGGCAACATGACATCTTGTAAGCCTTCTACTGCCATGCAACCAAGATGTTTGTGAGTATTTGTTTTTTATTGCTGTCATAACAGCCACTTCCATGTTTTTATTTCCAATGTTCATGTCTTGGTTTTCCCAATCCCGCATGGTGAATAAGACTCTCACTGTACTGTAATCTCAGTTTTTACCATCTGGGGTTAACTTGGGAGTGATTCAAAGCTTTTTTCCCTCAGCTCTTAAATGACATTGATAGATGATGCTGTCATTAGAAGCAGCGGAGCTCATCTACAGCCCCTATTTGCTGATTTCTGTGAACTTCACCCCTTTCTTTTTGCATGCTCTATAAAAGCAGATGTATAGAAATGATCATACTGCATCAAAGTCAATGCAGCTCCGTAGTCTTTTGGTATATCCCAAGAGCCGGTGTGAGATTAAGTAGATAATTTACAGTTGGCTTTATTTCCCCGATGTGATTCATCTGGAATCAGAGGAAAGGTAGATGGAAACAAGCCTAAGCCAAACATGATTAAATAAGAGTCAGGGTCCAACGGGTAACATCAATATGCTCAGTAGAGTGTGGGCCACACATTTCAGTAATCCACTCTGCCTCTGTATTCTACCTCCCTACAGATTATATAAAAGGAGACCAAATCTGACACATCTAAATTTATTTCATCCTGTTCAAGAGGGAGAGAAAGTGCTAGAGTAAGCAGAGGAGGGACAGGACCTTGATTAGCTGGCCCTACGCTGAAGCTGGCTTGTGGCAATGAAAAATACCTTGGTAAGAGATTGTCCGCTTCATGGTTTTATGTGTGAGAGAGAGAGAAAAAGAGCAGCATGCTGGGAAATCTATATACCTTCTTATCGTGAAGCAACACAAATAATAAAAACCTTAAGCCAGCATTGCTTTACATCTCTGTGGCTTGAGGGAAAAAAAGAACGTGGACTTCAACAAGCGAACAAAATCTAAAAGATCTAAAACGTAATGTGCTGTGCCCCGTGTATCCGTGACCAGAAGCAAGAAGCAACAATAAATCTTGTTTTTAGTGTCTACAAAACAGCTTTTGCATTTGGTGTAGTCCTGGGTCAAAATGCAAGAGCAACTTTCTCTTGTCAGCCGCCAGTGAATCCTAAGGGCCTGTGTTTGCATTCAAGAACACATTCATGGAATTAGTTTGTTTCTTGCAGAGAAGATTATATTATTTTCAATTCAGCAAAGAATACCACAGTATTTAGACTGTAGCTAAAATCACTTTCATCGATTATTTTTTTGCTACAGCGATCCTGATGGATATGAAATCCTGTGAATATTGCAACTGTGCAATTTCTCCAAAATGATTTCCAGTTATTGTTGGAGGCCTGGTAATTAAAGAAATGACAACAAGACAAAGAAATAGTCCTTCTGTCATAAAAATAAAATCACATGTTACAGTTTGTTCTTTCAATTTGCTCACTTTTTTATTGCAGGCAGAGTATTACATTACTTATTTCATTTCCTTATTACGTCATGCACACTTATTACATTATCTGCATCATGAGTTTAGACATGCCTGGATGCTTATCTGGGCCGTTTCTTTCTACTCTACTGCTTCGATAAATGCTGAGAAGGACAGTTTGTCATTATGGGTCACACTCAGGTTCTTTGCTGCCCCAGTTGGCCTCAGTACTGTTAATGGTGTTAGAAATTAAAATCAATGTTTTGATGGCATAATGTACCTTAAATGTACCTTCAGTTTAAATGCTGTTTTATACTGAAAAACCAGAAGTTCTTGTGCACAACCAGTTGTTAAGCTTTTATTCTGAAAATCCTTCATCTCCGGTTAGCATTTAGCATGAGGCTAATATACCATTTCCTATAGAGGTGAATTTAGCAGCGATATGATATGATGTTGCACACCGAAACCTACTGATTTCAACACTACAACTATAGACGTCGAGATATTATTATTGTTGGATATTAAATGAAGGTACAGTTTATTTGAGTACGTTATTGTTTACAGATGTGGGTAGCATGTCACAACATTCGGAACGACCAGAACCAAATTTATGTGAAGTATTTCCTGTATTTTTTGGAGTATTGATTACAGCGTTTAGAATGTGTTAAATGAAAAGTCATGAAAGAGTTAAGGAGGAGAAAAGGCGTGTTTAGATATATATTGAATGTATGTACAATGTCTGTATCCTCTGATATGCGTAACAACGGACATTAAATACGTGGAGAGCCGGCCCGCAGGGAGGAGCCAGTAGAGGATATATAAACAACGAGACCTGAGGGGTCGGCCTCTTTTCTCTGCTAGCGAGAGCCAGAGACAGCTGCTTTTCTGTCGAACAATATCCTGTTTGTGACTTTACCACGCTTTTTATTAATTAAAGTACCAATTTTGAAACAATCTCAGAGACTCCATTTAGTCTCCTTTTAAGCTTCTCTTTCCTGGACGCGAGAATAAGAACACATATTAACAATGGTCAGAGTTTAGTGTGGATATTAACAGTAAATGAACACAGCCTCAGTCTTTTCTATGTAGAAGCCAGGTTGTGCCTTGAAATCCACTGGGAGATATGCAAACTGTAAAGCGTGTCTGATCATGGGAAATCACAAGAATAGCTGGGTATCATCAGCATATGGTAGGGGAAGCCAAAAGAGTGTATGGTAACACCAAACGTCCTTTTGACCAGTCAAGTGGGATGCAAACAGATAAAGAGTCCACAGCCTGAGACACCCCAACCCATTGAGAGCCACTCATCATCACCAACATTTGATTAAAGATGAAGCTAAGACTGTCATATCCCTAGAAATGAAAAGTAAAATGAAAAACCAGGGAACCAACATAGGAACCCATTTTTTTGTAAACGTTCCCACAGAGTGGATTCATTATCAATTTGTAGGACAATGACTGTAGGTGTAATATAGTAAGATACTGGTTTTAATTCATATTGTCATTTTAAAATACAGCCTGCCTACTACCTTTTGCCGCAACTTCTATGACTGCCCTTTACAGGAAGTGGGCTACAGTGTACTTCAGAGAGTTTTATTTATTTTGTTACTTAGATTTTAGAGGTTTAAACAACACTCAGCCAAATAATTATTTTCAGCTGGTTATCTTGGCCGCAAAAAGCCCCAATGTCAAAGTGTCATTGATCACTGTACATCTAAAGTGCGCAGACCCTCTAGTGCAGTTTTGTATTCGGTAACAAGCTCCCACAGAAGTATCTTGCGGGCTATTTTCTCAATAAGATTCTGACAGCAAGTTCAGTGGTCTATGTGGAGCTGCAAATGTCATTTTTTACTCCCATTTAGCCTCCTCTAAACTCTATCAATCCCAACCTATTGTTCTCTTTCCCTCCCATTAACTATCCTCTTTCTTTCTTTTTCTCCATTTCTTGTTAGAGCTTGTCTGTGTGTGTGTGTTTGTTTGTGCATGTATATGTGTGTGTGTGTGTGTGTGTGTGGTGTGTGTGTGTGTGTGTGTGTGTGTGTGTGTGTGTGTGTGTGTGTGTGTGTGTGTGTGTGTGTGTGTGTGTGTGTGTGTGTTTGTGTGTGTGCATGTGCGTGGGTGGGAATTGGTCTCAAAGGAGTGAGTAAACCCAGGGGTACAGAGGCGGCGAAGAGCAGCTGGAGATCCACTCTCCCTTGGTTCCTGTCCCAATTAATTAGCATGGATGTAGATGTATGCACACGCACACACACGCACACACACAAACACATATAAACACACACATACCAACACACACACACACACACACACACACACACACACACACACACATATAGTATAATATGATGTCTCTCCTGGGATGCTAAGTCCCAAACCTCTTGCAATATATCGGACAGAGTTAATTGTCTCTTTCTTTGAACACCAGATAAGTTTGGTGTAATGCATTGGGACAATTCATAATTACTGTGTTTTGAATGACAGTCAAAGGGTAGCTTGTAGCGCTAAACCCTTTTTCTATGGGCCTTTGTTTTGCTGCTCAAAATATAAGGGTTGTACAGCTTTGAATTCTTAATTACCAATGATATCTCTGAAATACAGTCGTTTTTATTCTGTGCTGCCCTTCGGAAAGTTATCCATGCTTTTATCCTCTGTAAGTATGGGTTGGCTTAACTGGTCCAAAACACAGCCTAAAGGCTTCACCATTTTACGGAAACATAACATTTATCACTCCTATGTTGGCCTCCTTTCACTGCCTTCTTATTAATTTTAGAGTAGCTTTTTAAAAAATGTATCATCCTTAAGGAAAAACTAGGCCTGACCACGAGCTAACCCAGGCGTGTTATTCCTGTGGGGGGATGGGAGGGACATATTTAACCCTAAAGCTATAAGAAAGCACATTTGTCCCCCACTATGTAATATATAATCTGAATATCACTCCATATGTATCGGAAAAATTTAACAGAGATCGATTTGTAGATACGGTTTCATCAATATACTCCCAATCAACTGCACTGAATTCTGTGGGAAATTATTTATTCTAGTGCCAAACACCCTTCTCCAGCAACCTTATTTCCCAATCACTCAACTGCAAGCCATTTCTCTTCTTATTATTCTGGCAAATCAGCCTGTCCTCCTCCAAAAAACTACGAAATAGGTCGATTGTTCAGCAGCTTATTACGACCTATAGTCACGTTTTAAAGTTTAGCACCTCTAGTGGTCGTGTAAGAAACAATAATTTGCGGCATATGGGCTGATGCCCCCGTTGATTGCAAACGTTCCGGAGGGTCGTATATTCACAAATAACCCTCTCTGGAAAATCATAAATTGTAGAATAGTTTGGCCATTAAAATGCTTTCTGATTAGATTTCTAGCGAGAAGTGTATACTGTACTTTTAGAATCCAGGTCCAGTGGATGTGTAGGATCTATAGTTTGATAGATATTACGAAGATGATTTGAGGTCTCGCCAGGAGAACGTGTATATACTACGTCTTTCCGCTATTCTTTTCTATTGATGGCAGCGTCCAGGTAAAGTTGGCGTCAACCCTCACGGGGTGAAAACAGTATTTCCGGTCTCAAAGTTTTCATAATAAAACCGGAAGTATTCCCCTCACTGTCAAATGATTGTACAGTGATATCTGCCGTAGGCTGCTCATCCACAAAAAAACATCAGTTTATCCTTGTTAATTACACAACATTGATTGGTTTCAATTGTGTACAATGCTTTTGTGTTTTTAACCTTCGATTCGGAGAAACAAATTGTTTTTTCGGAGTTTAGGATAGCCGAAGACATGACACTACCCAAAATCCTCAGCTATCGTTTGGGACTACAACATCCGCTCTGCTTGACAAACCCCGTGATTAGTCCTCAAGCTCTGTGATTGGATGTTGGAGTGGCAGTGCGCCAAGGGTACGCCGAGCTTCAAACAGCTCTTTGAAATGGAATGAAACCACGGCAGACTATACAAAACTGGACTCGAACAGGTCCAGCCCCACCCCCCAGAACTACACATGCTGGCTAATTGTGTTTTGCAACATGTTCTATGGCACTTCTCTACTGGGAATTGTAGTTTTAAAAGACGTTTTTGTATTTCCCATAATTAGAAGTTACCAGTATTAAACTGTCTACACCCCTGGAGGTTTAGGGGATACGAAACACATTGGTCTTATCAAATTTCAAACATATAATTAATAAATGGGAGGCATGTGGCGCAGTGGATAGAGCTCTGGTGTTGGGATCAGGCGGTCACAGGTTCAAACCCCACTGCAGTCAGCATGTCGTTGTGTCCCTGGGCAAGACACTTCACCCCAAATTGCTCCTGTGGGGATTGCCCACAGTATTGAGTATGTAAGTCGCTTTGGATAAAAGCGTCTAACATGTAATGTAAATGGGTGAAAATTGCTTGTGTCCACAATGGGCAGCATTAATATACCCACATGAGAGCTAAGGTCAGAATAGCTTTATTTAACAGCTGGTCTTATGTCTGCGACCCCTCCTGTTGTCAATTGCTAAGCCTGAAACATGCACTTGTCAAGGTTCAGAGGCAAATTTTGCAAATATGGCAGTAGCCATCAATCATCTTAAGATAAGATAAGATAAGATAAGATATACTTTATTGATCCCAAGTTGGGAAATGTTTTTGTTACAGCAGCATGTACTACATGCAATTTATTGTTACTTTGTAATGACTCCACTACAATTCAGAGGTTAACATGGTATTTTTACTCCACTACATTTATTTTAGTTACTTTGCAGATACTGATTAATGATGTGAAATATAAACAACCCTTAAATCAGACTTTAGTTACACCTGAGTAAAAAAAAAGGTGATTGTCAAGTGCCATAATAAACTATGCAATATATTAGACGTTAAGTACTTTGTCAGGCTTAATATATATCTGTAGATACCCCCAAATAGTTTTTCTTATTCAAAAGAAGACCTAAAAGTATTCTTTAATGCTTGAATAAAGCCTTATTAGTTTGTCTGTTTTGCACATCCTCCTATTAATATCTTTGGACGTCCTGCACTAAACTGTTTTATTGTAGAGATCACTACAGTATCTTCTTGATATTTTCTATTCTATATTTCTATCATTGACCTTCTACTTTCCCCCTATTTTGTATGTAGGCTACTCTTAATATTTAAATATTTTCATCAAATATAACATATTCAATAAAAAAATGCAATAACGTGCTTTAACCACTAGGGTTAAAAAACTGTCAAGTTTACAGTATTAACACAATAAATTATACTTTATGAATATGTTACAAATAACACACAGCATACAATGCCATAATAACTTTGTATTATTAGTGTAGGACACTTATCTATGTATTACATCTGAAGATGTGTAGTTGTATTCATGTTTTCACATACTTTTACAGGATATTGCTATATTATTTCACATATTGTAGTTCTACACATTAATATCTGAGGTATATCCATAATTTAATGGTAAGCTATTGAAATTCTGAATCCATATATGTGTCTCCCATCACCCAAAACCTCTGACTATTCTCTCAACTCAGTATTTACATTCTTTAATTCAAAGAAAATCAGTAATATATTTAACAACTACAAGTCCCTTTCTATCAGCTGTGCACCGTTATGGGGTAAATATAACCTATGTACCAATTGGATCAAATATAAAAGTCAGCCAAATTACTATTGATACTGCAAGGAGACGTATTGTGTGAAGAGAAATTGAAGATGTTGTTTAATTGCTGATATATTTATGATCCACGTCACGTTTTCAGTTTTGGCGGCAGTTCTTCCTGTTTGTCTAGAAGTCTTCTCATCAGGGCTCTATAAATAGAGAACTACGGCAGATGTGTAATATGTAATGCAGCCGAACCTATAGGTTACTTACGTAACCCCAGTTCTCAGAGTAACATGATGTGAGATGTCTCACTATGGGATGCGCCTCATCGCGGAGCAAACAGAAGCATCAATCTCATTACGCCAATCCTGATTGGCTGGTGATCTTGACGTCAGCGTCAGGGAATCACCCCCTATAAGTTGCTTGCGCCACGACGCATGCATCATTCAAAATAAGCACCTCTTCTCGCTTCACCATAGCAAGGAGGGCCGTCTGGTGAGACATCTCACTTCATGTTACTCTGAAAACTGGGGTTACGTAAGTAACCTATAGTTCTCATTCATAACACTCCGTTCGATGTCTCACTATGGGAAATTGTAGCTCCCGTATTGCCAGACGAGCTTATCTCGAAAATCACCAACCAAACAGAACCTTAACAGGTAGAGTCCCGACTCAACAAGGTGCCCAGCACTGCTCGGGCCACGCTTGGAGCGGAGACGTCTAGCCTGTAAAAGCGGACAAAAGTGAGCGGCGAGGACCAGCTCGCCGCTGCACAGATGTCTTGGATGGAAACACCCTTGAACAAAGCCCAGGATGTAGCCAGGCCCCGAGTCGAGTGAGCCCGCAGACCCGAAGGTGCTTGCAAACTCTGACTCGTATAGGCCAAAGCAATTGCTTCCACAATCCAGTGGGAGATCCGTTGCTTAGTAACAGGCTTGCCCTTGTGAGGGTTAGCCCAGGACACAAAGAGTTGGTCATTAAGACGAAGCTCCTTTGATCTGTCCATATATGTGCGTAAAGCACGGACTGGACACAACAGATCCTGCTGCTGTTCCCCGGAGGAAACCAGCGGCGGAGGAAATGCCTCAATGTCAATTGGGGTACACGAACCAACCACCTTTGGTGTAAAGGCAGGGTTGGGCTTCAACAACACTCTCGTTTGCCCTGGGGCGAACTGAGTGCATGAAGGATGTACAGACAGCGCATGAATATCACTGACCCGTTTGGCGGATGCCAGGGCCAGTAACAGCACTGTCTTGAGTGATAGATGTTTCATGTCAGCTCCTTCCAGGGGTTCAAATGGGGTCATTCTGAGCCCATTTAAAACCACTGCCAAGTCCCATAAGGGCACCAGTGACCTGGAGACAGGGAGGAGCCTGCGAGCTCCCTTCATAAAACGTCAGACCAAAGGATGTTGGCTAGCCGTCTTACCCTCAAAGCCCACATGGCATGCAGCAATAGCAGCCAGGTACACCTTGATCGTGGAGAAAGCTCTGTGTTTATCGATCAAGTCCTGTAGAAATGATAAAATCACCCCGACAGGACATTGAAAGGAGATGTGTCCTTCTTGAAGGCACCACTCCTCAAACACCCTCCACTTACAGTCATAAAGAGACCTGGTGGAGGAAGCTCTCGCACTCTGAATAGTGTTTATCACCTTCTGAGGGAGTCCCACTGTATTCAGATTGTACCACTCACGGGTCAGGCCCATAGTACCCCGCGCTCTGGGCGTGGATGAAGGATCGCCCCCCCCGCCTGAGACAATCTGTCCCTGCATAGAGGGGGCTGCCATGGCTGCCCGCACAACAGCCGATATATCTCCGCCAGCCCGTACGTTGCGGGCTAAGGCGGAGCCATCAGGATAAGTGTGTGGCGTTGCTCCTTCACTCTGGCCAGAGTTGGGGGTATCAGAGCCAGGGGTGGGAACGCGTACAGAAAACCAGGAGGTCAATCGTGTACGAGTGCGTCCACGCCTAACGGTGCGTTTAAATCGTGCATTAAAGAGAACAGCTGTCATTGAGCATTTTCTCTTTATGCGAACAGATTTAACGCGGCTCTGCCGTAACGCACCCACAGCGGACTCACGATCCTTGGATGTGGAGTCCAGTCTGCATAGAGTGGTGCAACTCTGGACAGTAGTTCTGTCCCGAGGTTCATCACTCCTGGTACATGCGTCACTCTCAGAGAGAGGAGACGTCTGCCGCTCCAAGGGATAAGTTTGTGTGCCAGTGTGTGTGACTGGAGACAACGCAACCTCCCTTGGCGGTTCATACACGATACTGTGGTCGTGTTGTCTGTCCTCACGAGGACATGGGGTCCTCTGAGAGAAGGCAGAGAGCGTTTTAGGGTGGGGAACACCGCTAAAAGCTCTGGGTGATTTACGTGCGCCCGCTGGAGGTCTCTGCTCCAGAGACCCCTCACCGGGCGACCTTCGTAAATACCCTATCAGCCTGTCAGACATGCGTCCGTGGTGGCCACCTTCCGTGAAAGGACGGCACCCGTAGGCGCGCCCCGTACTAGAAAAGTCGGGTGCGGCCAGTGGCGTAGTGCCACTACGCATTTCATAATAACCAATACTCTCCGCACGCCGTGGCGCGGGGTTTGGTTTTATTATGAGACCCATGTTGAGCAGGTGCTTTATGAGGACATTTGTCTGCGTAATCTGACTCTGCTCGGCGGGCATTATAGATAAAACCCTCCTTTCTAGGAGAGAGAGAATCTCTCTCTCCAGAATATGGGTTGACTCCCCCCGGGCTTGTGAATACAGATAGCCCGAGAGGCGAGGGGGGGGTGACGGTGACTTGGAGTCTGTAGCTCCGTGTAACCGTCTTGAGAAACCCAAGCAGATGTCGTGAGCATCTCCCGCTGTATGCTCCTTAGAGCCAGCTGAGATGTCACGTCTCTTCCCCTCTGAGTCTCTATTTGTTGTGTTATGGGGCCCTCCAGTGTCTGAGCACTGTGGTGCCCCATTTCGACAATCCCCACCGACACAGCGCATGCGTGTGGCGGTGGTGCCCTTACGGCTCCAGCCGGCACTGCGCACGCGCGTGGCGATGGTGTCTTCACGACCCCAGTCGGCACTGCGCATGCGCGTGACGGTGGTGCCTTTACAGCCCCAGCCGGCACTGCGCATGCGCGTGACGGTGGTGCCTTCACAGACCCGTCAATTGTCCGCCCTTTGAGAGAGGCCGTAGCTGCTCTCAGAAGGGGAACAGTTGACGGACTGTTTATTGTTTTTCTTTTCATTTTTACGAGCTGCGCCCTTGGCTCGAAGCCTGGATGCGTCAGCGGAAAATGATTTGTGACAGAAAAATCAATAAGTGTGTGACATGTGTTTATGCGGACTTGAGGATGGTGTTGAGGCATCTCTCGAGGCGGCGGGAACACATTTAGAGCTGGGGAACCGTAGACTTCCAGCTCTGTCACAGAGGGGAGAAGGAGGGGCTGTTGCGCCGCTCGCTTCTTCTTCCTCGACTGCTGGCCGAAATTCTGGGTTGGCTGCGCCTGGGCTGCAGCCGGAACCGGAGATTTTCTAGGCCAGCTCGCCCTCGTCCCCTGCCTGGGCTGGGGACTCGGGGTGGACTGCGACCTCTGCGCTTTCGGTATTTTTAACCGAGCAGGGTTCGCAGCTTGGACGAAGGGCTGCCGCTGCGAAGGCAGCGGCTGGGCCCTTCGAGGGAGGCAGAGGTGGAGGGCCTCGTCCTCCTTCTTTTTCGACTCGCATCTGCTTTGCATGGAGGCAAGAGCGGAGCCGAAAATCCCCTCGGGAACGATGGGCATGTCAAGCACATCCTCCTTTTCCCGGTCTGGGAGATTGGTGAGGTTGAGCCATCTAGCTCTTTCCTGCACCACCATGATCCCCATTGTTTTGCCCGTGGCCTGGACGGCGCAGCGTTGGACACGGAGACAAATGTCTGTGACCGCGGCCAACTCGTCCAGAACGGCTGGTCCAGGATTACTCGACATATCCTCACAGAGCTCCGCTTGGTATGCGGTTAGCAGTGAGGAAACGTTCAGAGCCCTGGCGGACAACGCTGCGGCTCTGTAGGACCGTTCCGTCATGGTTGACTGGAAACGGTCCACCTTCGCTGGCAGCGTTGGGTTCCTGCTTGGTGACGGGCCCATCCTCGGTAGGAGGTGGGTTGCCACCAGCAGTTCCATCGGCGGTATGCGGAGCAGGCCGAGCCTCTCCATACCGTCGCAGTCTAGGGAGGAGACACCCTGGATTGGGGCCTTGTTGGTAAAGGGTCGGTCCCTCCACGAGACCGACACCTCATCCAACATCTCCGGGAAGACCGGGAGGAGTTGCCTCCTTGTCCTCGTTGCTTGGGGAGAATGTTTCCCCTCGTAACGGGACCTGGCGGTCTCCTTGGCCCTTTCGGGCCACGGGATGTCTAGCCTGGACGCAGCGCGCTGACACGCGGCCTGCAGGTCCCTGCTCAGACAGGGCGAAGCTGGTGTGCTATCGCCCGGGAGAGCAGCCATCGCTCCCGGCTTTGCCGTTTGAGCCGATGACATGAAGATATATTCTTCTTGCTCATCCGAATCAGACAGGAGGGACTCAGAGGTGTCCTCTTTGTCCCCCATGTAGTCTAATTCCAGGACATTCCCCGCGGGTGAGACCATGGTGAGGTCTCGCCGGGAGCTCCCGCCTGGTGAGGCGTGGGGCTCCGTTCCCGCGTCTCTTGCCGCCACCGGGTCCCGGCCTGACACGGCGTGGGATCCCGGTTCCGCAGCTGCCGCTGTTAGTGAGCCCCAGACCGACATAGTGAGGGGCTCAGTCTCTGCAGCAGACGCCCCCGTGTCTTGATTGCCAAACGGCGAATCAGTGGACATGAGGGAGTCCTGTTCCAACAAGCTAGCTTGGTGTGCTAGCCATCGGTGGAGGCTCTTTCGGGTGAAAAGGGCGCAATGCCTGCACGAGCCTGGGTTGTCGATAGCCTCCTGGGCGTGTTTCAGCCCGAGGCAGGACGGGCAGACCTGGTGTGAGTCTGTGCCTGCTATCTTCAACCCGCAGCCGCATGACCGAGCCTTCGAGTCCCTGACTCCTCTGGCGTGAGGGGGAGAGGCGTCCATCTTGTTCGCCTCGTGGCGTGGAGAGGACCCGCTCGTAACAGGTACGTCGTGTGTTACCAACCCGTCCTTAATCCGGAGAAAAAGGGGACGGTGTGGGTCCTTTGTTCTCAAAGAATATTGACTGGTGTGTCAATATACTTCTAATCCTTTTCTCCTCCGTGAGAGAGAAAAACAAAAGCGTCCTCGCTACCGTGGTGTCGGTAGTAAGGGGAAGCTAGCTAGCAACGGGTGCGTAGCTAGCTTGAGAAAAATCAAAACCTTACCTTACTTTCCGGGGAAAGAACGGCGAGGTCGATTTTAATACTAACTGGCGTTAGTATTACCGTCTTCTTGCGAAGCAGAAGGAGTAGCCGGCGAGTGCCCGTCGACCGAAATGGTTATATTTGGGTTCAGTCTGTGGACCGTTAAGCTTGTCCGGCTACTATAGAGATGTGCTCTGAAGCGAGAAGAGGTGTTTGAATGATGCATGCGTCGTGGCGCAAGCTACTTATAGGGGGTGATTCCCTGACGCTGACGTCAAGATCACCAGCCAATCAGGATTGGCGTAATGAGATTGATGCTTCTGTTTGCTCCGCGATGAGGCGCATCCCATAGTGAGACATCGAACGGAGTGTTATGAATGAGAACGTGTATTACAATGCCGTTATGTGATGAATTTCAAAAAGAAAAGCAAGCACACTCGGAATAAAGTATAATTTTCTCTATAATAAAGTATAATTTTAAGGGTAAACTGATGTTTTTTAGCCTGTTAAGCCTGACAGACCCCGGTACCGGGGCCCTCCCGCAACATCTTGCAGGAAACAGTGTCTGAGGGCATGTTCATTTAATAAACTATGAATCTTTTATATCCATGTAACGGGAAGAAACTCATCTAACTGATCATTTTTTTTTTTAAATGAAAAAACCCCACAATGCTAACGCTGAGCCTCTGAATTAGCAACGAGCGAAACATGCTAACAGATGACTGCACCGAAATTCACTCACAAAACCTTATTATGTATCTTTGCTGCACATCCAACACATCGTTTCACATCGTGAGATGACACATAATCGATGGGTGCAGACATTATCACTCAATGATACGAACTCGCGGAGATAATAACAAGAACAGACATCAAAACATGTGGTGCTAGGTATCTAAAAACGCTAACATGGCTCACCTGTGTCGTAGTCTGGTCAAAAGTGGTCTTCGATGGCATTAAAACGATAAAAACGCTATTTGGGAATATACGACCCTCGGGAGCGTTTACAGTCAACAGGAGCATTAGAGTTCGAAAACTTTAAAACGTGATTATAGGTCGTAATAAGCGCTTGAATCATCGACCTATTTGGTCATAATAAGCGCTTGAACAATCGACCTATTTGGTCAACCCAGTCTCATGACATTTCGTGTTCACCAACACGATTTCCCCCTTTTTTTTCGTGTTGCACAGCACGATTTTAAAAGCAATGTATTTCTACTGGTAATGTGTTTCTTGCCTGCTGCAGCAAGTCTTTTTCTCCAGTCGGGTCGTGGAAGACCGGAAGCTGTGTGGTTCATAAAAACATGTTCTTACTCAATATCAAGCCACACTTATTGCTTTTATTTTAAATCGTATAATTTCGGACTTTTGTTTCCGTCTGTGAGGAAAATAAATGGGGCTCAGAGCCTCAAGATACTGAAATCTGTATTTTTTTAAATATTTGTTTCCTTCTAATTTGTTATTCTTTTCAAAATAACACACTGTTATTTACTCACCAATAACACACAATCATCCTTGCTTTTATTTATTGGTTTAATTCCATAATCTCGGGCTTTTTGGCGTCTGTCAGGAACTGAATTTCAAAATAAAAAAAACCGGAAACAAACGCATTTCGAGCGATTACCCAAGATCCTCAGGTATGGTTTTAAGCTCGCTGATTGGATGTTTTAGCCGCAATGCATGCTGGGATTTGGTGTTTATATGATATGAAATCCGGAAAACATTTTAAAATAATCAAATAATACTTAATTCCGAGTGCTCTTGCTTTTCTCTTTGAAAGTCATCACATAACGGCATTGTAATACACGGTTCGGCTGCATTACATATTACAGATCTGCCGTAGTTCTTTATTTATAGAGCCCTGATGAGAAGACCTTTGGAAAAACTGAAGAAATGCCGCCGAAACTGAATACTTGACGTGGATCATAAATATATCAACAATTAAACAACATCTTCAATTTCTCTTCACACAATACGTCTCCTTGCAGTATCAACACTAATTCGGCTGACTTTTACATTTGATCTAATTCATAGATAGGTTATATTTACACGATAATGGTGCACAGCTGATATAAAAGGACTGTAGTTTTTAAAGATATTACTGATTTTCTTTGAATGTAAGAATGTAAATACTGAGTCTGAAATAGTATAGCAATATGCTGTAAAATTATGTGAAAGCATGAATAAAACTACACATCTTCAGATGTTGTACATACATAAGTGTCCTACACTAATAATACAAAGTTATTATGGCTGTGTGTACCTTGTGTGCACCGCCTAGTGGTTAAAGCACGTTATTGAATTATTGTTTTTATGTGTTATATTTGATTACAAAAATATTAAGAGTACATACAAAAATATAAAAAATCAAGAAGATACTATAAGTGATCTCTACAATAAAACAGTTTAGTGCAGGATGTACAAAGATATTAATAGGAGGAGGTGCAAAACAGAAAAACGAATTAACCATTATTTAAACATTAAATAACAGATTAAGGTCTTCTTTTAAATAAGAAAAAAACTTTGGGGGTATCTATCTACAGATAAATATTAAGCCTGACAAAGTACTTAACGTCTAATATATTGCTTTCCTGCAATGTTAACTAAGCATTTATTTTAACTGATATTATACATATGAATTATACTCTTATGTAGATAGAATAAGAAATGTGCAGAATATGACAGTTTGATGGTGGAGGTACACACATATTGATAGATGTCTTGTAATGCACTGTTGAGGAACCTGTGACCCAAGTTTTTCATTCATTGCATAACTACACCGTAGTTGTGTATATGATATGTCAATAAACCTTTGAAAATCTTGAAATCTTGAAAGGGATGTGCAAAATAGCCATATACAGTCTTTAATTAACTATTAGTAGAGAATAACGAGTAATGAATATACTTTATTACTCGTTTCCATTCATGTCAATTGCAGATACATGTTTAGTCTTCTCAAGCACCAACTATCAAATATCTCTCCTGATTGTTGGCACTTGACAATCACCTTCCCTGAATTTTACTCAGGTGTAACTAAAGTCTGATTTAAGGGTTGTTTATATTTCACATAATTAATCAGAATCTGCAAAGTAACTAAAATAAGTGTAGTGGAGTAAAAATACCAGGTTAACCTCTGAATTGTAGCGGAGTAGAATTACAAAGTAACAATGAGCTGTCATGTGGGTATATATTAATGCTGCATGCGCATTATGGACACAAACTTTCCTGTCGGCTCCCAGACCGTAGTCGAGGAGGGCAGAAGCAACAAGCTTCAGGTTCAATAACCCACTTAAGCTTAAATGACTGGAGAGAGGCGAGCTCTTCTTGGGAGGCCGCTGCACTCAACCCCCCCCCCGTTGATAATTCTCGATCGTTGGCACGCTGATAACAATTTAATGGCACTTCATATCAAAAAGGTTGCTGACCCCTATGCCTTGGAAATCGTCATGATACCCGCCATTACAGTGAATGGCTTGCAGACTGTTTCAAGCCAGCCTGGAAAATCCTCCAAACTAACAACGCTAGATTCTCATTTAAAAATACCTTTTCCACACCAGCTCTGCATTTTTCCACAAAGGAATAGTGGGTAGTCATTAGTACTAGTAACCCATTACCAGGTCCAGAGCCTGGCTCATTAAGGGAGCATTGCCTGGAGTAATGGCCATGTTGGCACATGTTATCCTCATCAGAAAAGTGTACTTTCCTTTTCCTCCGCTGGTGATTTTGAACCATATCTCATTGTTATTTCCTCCCATGGCAGCTGCCTCAGGACTCTGACAGTCTGTATTAGTTCACAGTCCTTACTTTAGTTTTTCACAACATTCGGCAACCTTGCCTGACTGAATGCTGTAAAAAAATGGATGTATAGAGCCGAGGGGATCAATGAAGTATTTTCTCAGACAGTTTCTATGGCAGGACACCTGTCCTACGTTACCTTGACAGAGGGAAAAGCTAACTGCAGAAGGCAAACATGAATTCAAATTGTACACTTGGCTTCAACTAACTTTTGCAGATGAGGAAATAAACAAGTTCATTTGAAGTTGTTGGATGAGAAGGGTTTTTAAAATCCATTATCCAAAGACAGGGTGTTCTTCTCATCTTAACTTTGCAGTAAAATACTGCAATGGAAATTAATCAGCTGCATAATATTCAGACTAAAATATTGGTATTGAATACATTAGCAATTATGTTAGACACTACAGTCAAAACATTTCAAACTGAAGTGGTGACATCCTTTTTGAAAGACAACAAATGCACGTCGACACACCTGAACCAGCATTTACTCTTCAGTTTTTATGACACTATATATTTGCAGGCGTCTGTGACTGGTCAATGTAAACTAGCACAGAATTTTCAACATCAACGACTGCTTGTGATTGATAGCCGTCAGAGAACAACAAAAGATGTAAAAGAAAATACTCTGATTGAGAAGGATAGAAACGTTTATGTTAATCAGCAGATTAGCTGTGTGAGATCAGGATGGAGCGGAAGAATCAAAGTCATTAAACAGGCTCAATTGAAGGCCAAAGTAGCCCCTTAGACTCGGCTCGACTCACTATATCAGAACACTGGCTAATAAAAACTACGCCGCAGGGGCATATCACATTCTGATAGCCCTACATCGAAGGCCTGCTGTCAGCTTCATCCATTAATTAGAGTTAGAAGGGGAGGACCACCATTAGCAAATAGAGATGGGCTGTCATTTTCTTTAGCCAATTGACTTTAGAGGGATGCTTGTGTCACAAGAATTGCTCGATTTAAAATGTGAATGAGATGAAGCTGCAGCTTCACTCAGAAAGCACTTACTGTACTGCTGTAGGTCGGTTGGATGCAAACCAAGCAGTCAAATATCTATTAAAGATAGAGCTTCTTAATGGGAATATACCAGCTATTGTTAATTTGTTTATAGCTTAGAAAGCCGTTTTTTACCATTATTAAAAAAAATTCACACTTCTGCAACACAGCTGTCAGGCAGAGTAGAGGAGACAGACAGTTACTCTGAACAAAAGAGAGAGTGGTGGGGTGTCAGTTTCACGCTGTGCAATCACAAGACTGACTGTGACAGTCAGTAGACATTTTGTAAAGTATTTTCTTTTGACTCCAAATCCCTTCCCCCCATCATTTAATGCCCATTCATAGAACAGAAATGCGAATTCTTGTTTACAGGAGAGTTGCATTTAAGTTTTATGATTTATTTCTGCACATCCGTTTACAAAAGTAAAAGAACAAATGTATTTGCATTAAAATATACTTAAAGTACCAAAAGCCCAATGGCCCATTTCCGAATCATATTTAGGAAATTACTTTGATATATTGATGCATCAACGTGTTCATCATAGCACAACACATTTGTTGTAGTCTAAGGGGCCAAACATCTTTAAGCGGTTGACCAATCACAACCGAGCCGGCAATAGAACAGACTGGGCTTTGGTTTCAGACAGGGGGGGGGAAATATGCCGCAGCACAGGCAGTATGAGAGAAATAAAGACCTTTTCGCACACTAAAACACGTAGACATGTCACAGTTAAGGCACAAAATGAAATATGAATCTCAAAATGAGCATTATAGGGCCCCTTTAAGTACAGTACTTGAGTAAATGTACTTCATTACGGTCCACCACTGCATTTAAGAGTAAGAAGTGCAATGGTACAGTATAGAACATCTAAACACAAAATGCTTCCTCCTCCCCAAACTTAAGGGTTTGTTTGAACGAGCTGCAACTTTTAACCCACAGGCAGCACTGTGCCTGCCATGCCAGATGTGCTATACATGTTGAAGTAGTATATAGGTGGAGCAGCAGCTGTACTATATGTACTGTAAGGAGGGGTGACAGAAAAGAGGCCAGATGCAGACACGCAGCAGCAAACATAATCTGGTGTTTTTAACATGTCTCGCCTTGCACATTAATGTTTGCTGCATTGCTGTTTTGAATATTTCGCTATCATTTATCAGGGCTGTATAACACTTTTAAAAACCCTCTTTTTTTGTTTTAATCTCTTTTTTTATAAAGTGTTCACTGGCAGGTTTTTGCATTGTTTGTGTGTAATAAATGTGTTTTGTTTTTATGTAAAAGCACTTTGTTTATAAAGTGCTTTATCAAAGAAGTTTGTTAACTTAGTCCTGTTAATATACAGTATCTTAAATGCAGCTTAATTTATGTTTAGCCATGGATGCCTTTTTTTAAGCGCACCACAAATTCAAAATTAATCATGATTATTTAGTGTTATGTTAATATGCACATTTACAACTTTCACTTCAAGAAAAATCATTAATATCAATATTTTTGTCTGTGAAGTTGTTCCATTGTGTGAAATATTGCACCTTTTATGTATTCAACGCAACAAGCATCTGAATAAATTGGTTAAGAAATTGTGTTTCTTGAGCCATGAAGCCTTCATAAAGAAAATTACAGCAGTCCTATAAGTGGGCATACATATCAAACATTTAGAGCTGGCACCCTGATTGAAGCAGACTGAGCATTACCTTTCCAACTGCAAGGAGCCGAGACAGTTACGCGATGATTCTGTCTGTGCCAGCAGGAAAGTGTCTGCTCTCTGATCAGCTCAGAACTGGATTTACTCGCTTAAAGTAAAAGCAGTTTAAGAAAAGCTTTATCAGGAAATTGTCTCAAAGTAGTTCATGAATGAATGTCATGTTGTACTATCACCACTGTCCCTGCTAGACCACCACACAAGATACATACTATGACATGTGCAACAACAAGAGTATGTGCAATACATAATGCACTATTTACTTTCCTGGCTGCTATACTTCAACACTGTGTAACACCACCGTTGAGAGGGTACCATGGATGTGTCATTATTTGATTGTATTATACTGTTTTGTTTTCGCTTTGATCTGTGTGGTCAACTGAGCCACCCACTCACCCATTCGGCCACTTAATTTTGTCAATTAGCAGCCTATGATACATTATTGTATTTTTTTAAACAGTTTTGGTAATTCATATAATAAGTTTCTGTGTAACTTTACTTCTCACTGTGGGCAGGCCTGAGTTGAAAAACATGAAATTAGCTTTTTCCATGATATTCCAGATTAAACAACGTTCAAATCAAAATCTGATGACAGTTCCTTACAGAATAGTCTGCAGACAGTTATGAGACAGTAGTGGATGATTAAAATATCCCGTTTGAAAAACCTGTTGTTAAGATGTGTTTGCTAACATGTTCTTAAAATAGTAACTGATCTAAGCTAATTTATTTGCTATCTTAGCAAAATCGCTTTTTTCTCCTTTTTAACATAACTTAAACAAGATAGAGGCTGTTTCCAAAAGTAAATCAGCTATTAAGTGAGTTGACATTTTGTATGCTGTCTGAATGTTAGTCAGGGTTAATATACCCTATACAATTGGCTCAAAGTATGCCCAATTGCATCATGAACTATAAAACCATCATCAATTTCACTGAAGGAATAGCCTTTATTCCTTCAGTGAAATTGATGATGGTTTTATTATAAACAATGAGAGGAGAGAGAGCAACGCAATCTAATAATTGTGTGATAGCAATTACGTTATTAAGAGCGTGAGTTGAAAAATCTCCGGGTTCTATTGTGACTGACTTGAGGTTAGCTAGAAGTTAGATAGTTACTAGTCTTGCTATACTATAGTCAGTACATCTCCACATTTTTCACATATATTATTTTTGCTCTATCACTTTCTGCCTTATCCAGCCCTCAAATGGGAATGCACACTAACACAAAGGGTGCACAGATTGTTGTGGATAAACTCAAAATGTTCCATAAACATTAACACTTAACTGCTCTTCCTGAGGGACTTAACTTCAGGAAGTCCCTCAGGAAAGTGGTCCTTGTATACCATCAGTCATGGGTGATTAAACCAGTCATTCATCTTGGCCCTTCCTCAGTACATATAATGAACCTTCACTGTTACCTGTCAGTTGACTTGATTTCTGAACAATTTGAACACAGTTAATCATATCAACAACACCAATATATTGATTACTAAATCTAAAAAGTTATTTTCCCACAGTATCATACTCGAATAATTTCTTGAAGGCCCCCTTCTCATATACAGCCACACTACTGCAGTTATAAGTTGCCTCTAAAGCATCAGGTCATGCAGCAAGTCTTATGCTGTCTCCGGATACACAAAATAAAATACGGGGCTGTGTATTATAGAGGAACGGTACGCATCCAGTCATCCAGTCCTTGAGGACAAGCCGACAGATGTACCAACAGATTGACAGACAGAGTGGTGCCAGGAAAAAAACTCTACCCTCCCTGGCACGACAGGCAGGAGGACAGGATTGTCTAGTCACTCTCCATGTGTAGAGAGGGATAACGTTCTTATGTGGCTTAGCGATACGAACAACATGCAGATCCGCACATGGAGCCAGAACAAATCAGTACAATCACATAAGAAACATACTCATAAGGCTTTGTAGTCTGTGCTGTAATTGGAGGTCAATCAGAAATGGAGAGGAAATCAGCTTCTGTTTTTTCTTTTGTCCTGTAACCTCTATGCCACCATTTGTCTATGTTTTCATTTACTTAAAACAGCTCCTCATTCCTCAAGTGATTTCCTTCTCAGTTAACTTATGACCTTGTTATAGCATGTATTAGAATACATATGAACATAACCTTTACAAAACCTGATTGTCATTCAAATCCAAATTACCATCTAATTTAAATTATCCCATTTACTCGGAAATCATATCATCGTCTTTTTTTAATGAGTTAAGAGCAAAAAATGCAAACACTGAGCGGACAGAAAAATCCCTTTTGGCTGCCTGTGAGGAAACAATGACGGCGTGTTAGCCTTTAAATCAGCTGAGTTGGCTGACCTTTTGGGCTGAGCAACAGATACAAGGCACTGCTTAGCATAAAGTGTTGCGAAACCAGTCTATTTCTATTTTTTTCTACCCTTTTTTTCTCAGTCTGTTGCTATTTTTGACAGTTGTCCTTTGCAGTTACAGGAGAAAACTGTGCATTACACACTGCTTTTCTGTTTCAGCCCAAAGCCCCATGGAGGAATGGATGGTAAACGTCACATGGAGGCTGTACCTACATGAGTCAGGAAAAGGGGCTTTATGAAGGAAAAGCAGAACTAGCAAAACTCACACTGGAGAAAAGCGGCTTATCTATTTATTTTTTCTCCCTCACTCTTCCTATTTCCTACTCTCGGGTTCCCATGGTAGTGTTGTGTTTTCATGAGCACCTGACTCACGGCCGCTCTCTGGGCTGTGGGGGAGTTATCAGTGAGCATAGCCAGATGCCCTCTCTCTAGGTAGCTGGCTGCATGCAGTACTGTACCTCTTCTGCCTCTTCCCACACAAACTGTCCCCTGGGCTTCTTACACAGACACATCGTAAAGCAACATTGTGTATCTTCATTCTTTAAACAATGATGAGAAAAAGTGGACGCCTCAAGTGTCTTCATTGGATCGCTGTGTACCTGATATCATCCATTCAAAAAATAGAAAGCAGACAACAGCAATGTTTCTTTTTTGGCTCTTGGCAAGTGTTCCAGCTCCTGATCCACTGAATACAACACACACCTGCATAAAATATGTTTTTCTCAATTTTAATTATATTTCCAACTTGTTATAAAATGTAACATTTGTGAGGTATAGTACTGCAGAGTCTGCAATATCGTCATGAGATGTATCAGAGGATCTAGAAAGCAAGTACGATGCTGAGGCTGAGAGCAGATGGTGTAATGAGATAAACTGTAATAACAATCACACTGTCAGAGATTCTGCCTGCATGAGACTGCACTTACGCAGTGGCACAGCAATCATCACGGGCCATGTATTTTTCTATGAAATCCCGGCTGTGTACATCTACAAACGGTGCATTCAGGGTTGAAATGCACGTGCTTGGGGTCTGCCCGAAAGTTCAAAGCAATGCATTTCAAATTAATCGTATTGTGTGGTGTGGCCAAATGCTCCTCTGGGAACCATAAGATGCATAAATGGGTTTGTAGGGCTCAGTTGGATCACCACAGTGTGATCAGGTTAGCAGGATAATTCACAGAGGAGCTAGCCAGGCTACAAATATGTACGTAGACTTAATGTACCGTAAAAGCAATGTACATGTTCCTTCTGTTGCATACTGAAGCACACTGTGCACGGTGGTTCAAAGATGTGCTTATACAGTACAATATATTCTCCCCTAAAAAGTCTGACCTGATTTTCAGTTGTCACATAAACAGCCCGCAGTTTCACACAAATCCTGTTCAATTATGTAACTCAGTGTTGTGTAAGGGAAGTGAACATAGCCCATAAAGCGTGACTCGACTGGGCTCTTTCCTCAACACTTGCCCTGTATTGTTGGGAAAACAAATACAGCTAATTTACATATAATGGCCTTATTTTAAGGAAGAATTCAGGTAAGGTGTTCATACATCTGAGGCAAAACATGTGGAGATGTGTGCTCGTTTAAACACGCATGAACAGGGTATGAAAAAGGATAATTTCACCGCATGACACAAAACCCCCTTCACACATAATGGATAGCTCTCACAACTAAAACGATAGGCTTTAAATGGGTTGAAAGGGATGTTTTGTTTGTCAGATTGGCTTTCAGTGGCAAAGAAAAAATCAGTTAATATCAACAATTGACAGTTTTAGTGAACTGAATGCGAGAGTAGGCGTGTGATTGTGGTCACCCTGCTGCAAACGGGGTTGCCCTCCATATCAGCAATATGCAGGCAAAACACACAGATATAGGCAGAAGGGAACACACAGCTGAGATGATGAAGCATAGTATAATTCAATCACAGGAATAAACGCACCTTCAGAGTTGTGCTTTTTTCTAGTACAAGTGGACAGCAGAGTTCTTACAGTCTGACCTTGAGGAGAAGAAGTGCATCGCTATTCTAACGATTCAATGCTGCATTCAGGTGAATAGCTCTTGAGATCTTTCAAAAATGAACACATTCAAACCAAAATATCAATATGTACAATATGTTTTAGCAGTATGGAAGTTGTAGTAGTGTTACAGCACATGATACTGTACATCCCTATGATTGAAAGCTGCTGTCAATCTGATCCAAGCTGAAGAACTGGACCATGTCATTGCTTATGTTGTACCACCATAAGTAAGCCTAGTTTACAAATGCCAAGGGCACAAGTCCATTCATGTCAATGCTAATAGAAGGCCGTGAGTGCAAACCATCGTTAACATCTGTCGCTAGCAGCACATTTATGTTAGTCATTCGCAATTATTAGCATTGTGCAATTTATGGTCTTCCAGATGTTCATACTGTACATGTGTTACTGGACACGTGCTAGTGCTAGGTTTTCTGTTATCATTGCCCCAGGCACTTTAAGATGGGCTGCTGCATGACTGCACCATGTGCAGTGCAGTAGATTACCTACTTTATAATATGCATGCATGGAGGCTCACTGCCATCTACTGGAGTACACTGATAATGAAAAACAGCACAATGCAGCTTCCCTCAGGTCAATTCATGTAAGTGCAGTGATTACCATAAAGTGGATATGTGGATCTGATCAATAATCTATGTACACATAAATGAAAGGACACAAACAGAAACGTTTCTAAATGAGAATCAAGTGACATTCATTTCATTCTGTACAATACAAATATCCAGTGGTACCATTTATTGGTTTTGTTTCTACAAAAACGCAACAAAGAAAGGATAGAATAACTTAAAACCCCCAGACACCTGCAATCAAAAAGCTACCAAATTGGCAAAATACAAGTAGTATTTCCAGTCCACGAATTACAAAAAATAAGATTAATTAAATCCTGTTCAAATCAGGCTTGGGATCAATTCATTTTCATTTCAATTAAACTAACAACAAAAGTGAAGTTCACAAAGAAACTCTGTAGATTTGTACACACCTCTTTAACATAAAACAGATGCTGTTTTTTTAGAAGTGAATCCTAAACCACAGTGAGTACAATGAGAAATAAACCGGTCTGATTCGTTTGGAACTTACTGATATGCATTAATCTTTGCAAACAACAACAAATACGTAAACTGCAGATTGAAAACACTTGTTTCCTATGTAGAAATTAGAAGCCCATAGTATCAAATGGTCTTAAAAACAAAATCAAAGCACAGTGATTATCCAATCTAAATCAGGCGTAATTTCTCTTTGCACATACAGGACAACTTTGAATAGTTCTCCTGCGGACTCACTTTGAATGATGCGATTCAAATCCCGGTTGAATTACAATCATAAAACATAATGCAAGATGCTAAGCCATGTCACCAGAGATAGTACTCGACAAATTGAAGGAAAGCCATTATAAAGTCACATTTCATGTGTCTTAGTTTGAGAGAATGTAAGGCGCCAGGGATATAAACATTCTTTAGAGCTCGACATTTTTACACTTTTGCCACCTAATGATGACTTAGTACATGTAAAAAATGTCTCGTATCCCACTGAAAAAAAGGCACATTAGAATTTGAGTGGGTTGACCCATCCAAATGCAAATAAGTTTTGGTGTTTGGTCACATTTTTGGATTCAATCAAACTCGAAAAAGGTATGTGTATCATAGATGTGGGTGCAGGTACAAAATGGCACCCGAATCCTCCAGTCTTTTTAAGGCATCGGCTTCATGATTGAGATCATGGTAAGAATTCTGCAACAGAGAGTGTAACAGTATGTAAAGACACAGTATGGTAAAACTGAGATTACTTTTGAAGCACTGTAAATGACCGCTAACCCACCTTCATTGAATTCATGGTGTCATATCCGTAGTAATGGATAGGGTTCCTTTGGCTCTTTGTGTTAGGGTATCCAAAACCAGCAATGTGGACCACATCACAGTAGTTGAGAGCAACGACCACAGCAAGGATCCCCGAGGTAGGATGCACTGGCTGTCGAAACAAAAATAAATCTAATTAAAATTAAAAGCTCACTGCATTTATTCTTTGTATGATACACTTTGGTTTGGATTAAAACAATTCTGACATTGGTCATAGTAACAAAAAAGACACCGTAGTAGACAGCAAATACCACAAAAATGTAAAAGAAAAAAGTTGAAAGAGGACATATTATGCTCATTTTCTGGTTCATATTAGTATTTTGTTCCTCTACTGTGACATGTTTATTGCTTTTATGTTCAAAAGGCTCTTTATTTTTTCTCATAGCTCTTTTCACCCTCTGTCTGAAACCAGAGCGCGGTCTTCTCTGATTGGTAAGCAAGTCGGCTCTGTTGTGATTGGTCAACCGCTAAGAGATGTCCCGCCCCTTAGTCACATACAATGCATTTGAACACGAGCCAATAGAAAATCCCTCTGGCAATACCTCTAGGATTTAGTTCTTTGATATGCAAATGTTTGATGTTAAATAAAAGGTATACTGGAATCTACATGCACTCAACAGGCGCTTTGCTAGGTTATAAAAGACGTTATTAATTCAGCATTTATGTTTAAACATTGTGCAATAGTTGTGTAGTGAAAGCTTGAGTCAAGGGTTTTAAGCAGACTAAAAGAATAAAACTCTTCTGCAGTTCCTTCCTTCACCACTAGATGGAAATGGAGGTCTAGGAACTGCTGCCTCTGACCTGCAAATGAAAACAAAACAAGCCTTCCCCATGTGCAGACTACTATCAAATAATCAGTTTCTCATTACATCCTGCTCTTGTTGATACAGAGGTGAAATGTACATGTACATAACATTTGGCTTTATTTTAAAGCTCCGTATACGGAGCTTTAAAATAAAGCCAAATGGCGGTTATGTAATGTGGAACATGTGAGATTATCCAGGAACATTCTGAAATGTGCGATAATGTGATCAATCTTGCAATCTTGGCAGGTATGATAAAGATAACCCTCATGTTTTCTCTTTCAACCAGAGACAAGGTAACTTACACTGGGTACGTGCTTGTGGGCACTGCTTAAGGTCTTGGTTGTGTTACAAAATACTTTCTTCACATTAGCCTGTCTCACCCTGAACACTGGGTCTTTGCCAGCAGCTTAGTCACTACCTTCGGGGCGACCTCTTCCTGATAAAAGCACTCTCATTGCCAGTAACAAGTAACAACGTCAGGCTAATTTCCAAGATACTTTAGACCAAAACATTAGAAGAAAAAAAAATCACTTCATCTCCAAAATTCTTATTCTATTATTTAGGTTTAAAGGGCACTTGGCTTGGAGGAACATCGTTTTAAATAGATATTCAAAAACACAAAATGTTTGCTACTTATTGCTTTTGACAGACTTTTCTATTCTTGGGGAGTTCAGTGAGAATTTGTTTTTCTGCGTATGGCTGCTATTTGACACTTCTCCATCTGCTGGCTCTTATCCAAAACAAATACCATACACTGAATGTGTCAATGTGATATACAGATGACAAAAAGTGTTTTAACTGCTTCCAAAACATCTAAGACCTGTTGGCAACCTTGTTAATTCACTTGAGGAAATCAATATGGCTCAATATGGGGATTATGTTCATACGTTTTTTTTTTATTGTTGTTGTTTAACCGCTATGGAAACATTGCCATTCCCCCTTTATATTACATTACGTTTTAATTGTATTCATTGTCCACAAAACCATGGATATTTACAGACCATATCAATATATTTATAATCAATTTGAATAATTAACAACAAAAACAGATAAAGAGACACATTTAAGCGAGCAAAAATCTCCAAAATGCAAATCTACACACATTTCATCTATATTTACTTTACAAAGAAATCCTGCCAAAAAACATAATCAACTCGATAAGGCGTCCCCAAGGAATTTGGCTTGAAGATGCTAACCATGAACCGCAACATCCCTAGTTCAAATTAGTCCAGGGACATTGGTTGAACATTGTTCTCTCTTTCCCTTCATTTCCTGTCACCTCTCCACTGACTCCTTCACAAAAATAATGAAAGTCATCTTGATTATTCGAATTAACTTTTAACCTTCCTACAATTCATTTCTTCACAAGTCAGGATACAAAAAACAAAAATTATTAATTGAGTGTGCAATTCAGCCCAGTAAGAATCCTTCAATGGCTGCCTTTAAGCAATACAACTGTTTCTAAGGAACTTCAAGTTTTCAATCTATCCGCTTAAAATGTTATGTCCCAAACAAATGTTCACATTTCACTGGTAATTTGTTCTTGTGTATACTACAAAGTATTCACCTATTTTGCTCATTACCACGCAATGATTAGGCCTTAATAATGATCCACGTTAAATAAAAAAAGGAATTATTATTGAAGCACTCCCTACTCTTGGAGTAGATGTGAAAAGGAAAGCACATCTGTGACTTTTTCCATATTTATACATAGAAGCAATCTCTTTTCAATCTATAATGTAACAATAACAAAACAGCTGAATGCACCGGTGATTACCTTTTGTAAATGTCATGGCAATTGACAACATGATTGTATTCAAAACAATAAACCTGCTCTCTAAGAGGAGGGGTGGATGTCCATTATTGAAACTGTAAACATATGTCATGTATATCAATGATACACACAGAGTCATGCTACTTTATTCAAAGGGATTAGTCAGCATAATAATAGATATAAAAGACAACAAACTGCTGACCCGATGACATCACATCCTCTGGCTAACTCAAAGTCTAAAAGATATTGTAAAGATATCACAGGGCATCTGGTGGTTTTTCTCTCTTTTTATATTATTTTTATTGAAAAGTATACAGCAATATCCTGTGTTGCCTGACACAAAATTAATCTTGGTCTAGAAATAGTGCTCGAATATATTATATGTTCTGCCGTTTACTTGTTTATCACTTGGTATCACATGATCAGCCTTTGTGGAAAACACAGAAAAGATTGGCACTTCAAGGGCACAGACCTCCGCCTAGGCCAACGGTGCATTCACAGGCTCCTTGGATTATTCAAATTGGGAAGCATATTTTCCGATTTTGTCGTGTTCATGAGCTTTAAATTGGAATAAAAAAAACATGGATGCTTCATCGAAGATGTGTTCTATCGTAATGCTTTAACCATAGGCTTTAACACATTGATAGATATTTCTCTTGTTCCAGATTAACGGGGCTTTCACGGACATTTACAAGTCAATAACTCTTTCCACTTATTCCTACCACATGAATGCAGCAGAAATGCCCTATTTATTAATTTAGGAAAGTCAAAGATAATTTGTTTATTACCCCTGTGATTCAGATCCCATGCAACATGTAATGGGTACTTCCTTTGCCCATGCTACACCCTTCTTCTAACTTTTCCTGACATTTGGTTTACCTAATCCTGCTTGATACGGACAAACAAAACTGAACAGAAAACATAACATCCTTGGTGGAGGTAGTAAAGGGATCATCATCCTACCCCACGGGATCTTTTTAAAGATAAAAACTAATGTGAGATTTAATGAGTTGAGACATGTTTATTGTCTTGTCCCTCGCGGGCTCTTACTGTGTGCAGAGAATTCCCTGTGTTTTTGGCTATTTCCCTCTTGAGTCTGTCAATGATTATCCGTGTTCACAGAGGCAGAGGAATGGGAATACCTTACACATGACCGGGAGATAGAAGAAACGGTCTCTTTCCGTCCCTCCCCGAAATGTCACAAACAGCCTTTTTATCATATCTCTCCCTTCACTAATGCTTTCCATGTTATCATCAGGTTTCCTCTAAGAGCTCTGTTTACATATCAGTGTTAGCAGTGGTCTTCTTCCCACTCCTCTGGCCACAGTTTACTGATTGCCTAAAACATTGATTTCTACCAAAGTAAAGTTTCTTTGTCAACCGACTATAGATTCAGATAAGAAGATGTGCTAAGAAATTATTAATTATGATATAATCAATTATTTTATGCAGCCTTGTCATAATGTTTCTGTTGAAAGAAACGGTTCAATATATTGAGGAATACATTAACTTGCTTAAGAGATAGGTGCAACATTTCTGTGGTAGTTGGATTTTAACCTTTGGAAAATGTCAGCCCTCTGTTTACAGTCTTTATGCTAAGCTAAGCTAGCCGGCTAAATGGATGTATATCTAACTCTCAGCAAAAAAGCAATGCAAGCATATGTCCAGGAATGTTGAAATATTGCTTTAAGCCTTGCTAAGAAGGGACTGTTTTTTTGTTTTATATTGTGTATAATGAGGCACACATATGAACTGTGTGTTTGTTTGTCTGCATGTCTGGGCGTTGCACTTTTGTGGTATTATTGGCATTGAGTTGATATTCTCAATGTCTCACTTGAGAATTCACAGAAACAATAAATGTTCTAGTGTTGTATAAATGTAAATTACAATTACTAAAACAAGCTTTCACTCAAGAAGACCTTTCTCAAAAGCAGTGCCTGCATGTTTTTCCATGTAGGCTACTGTAGTCATAACAGCTCAGATGTAAGTGTGCAAAATAAGTTTTCTTAAAGGTCCAGTTTCTCAGACATTGCTATAAATTAGCTAAGAGATGGGCTTTCTACTTCAGGTTGCCTTGATACAAACCGTCTGATAAAGAGATATCCGTCCATAGCCAGGCTTAAGTTCTTTTGTTGATCATTTTGAACAAATCTAAACAAATGTGAGATTTCCTGCAGTGATACAAAAGGCCACATGTACCGGATAGCCTCGATAAGATACTGAAACACAACCTCTTTCCTGTCCTCTCATCTTTTGGATCTAAAACATTACACAGGATCAATTCGCTGTTGCCCTGAGCACTACTGTTGTTTTTCTTCAGTTCTGAAACTGAAGAGCACCCCACAATGGGACACAGCTGACATTCTGTGTGTATTAGCCTCATGTGGTCGCCAGCACACAGGCGAACACCAGAGCTCAGCGGCGGCCCGGCACATAGTTTGGACGCAGGCCCATGGAGCCTTGGTGAGAGGGGAGAAGGGAGAGAGGGGGCGGGGGTTCATACAGTCACCGCTGTAAGCCAGACCTACAAGAGCTGAACACAGCGTTGTGTTTGTGAAGACGGGTGTGAACATAAGAGTTATGTGTGTGCCTGAAATACAAAAAAAGGAAAGCGTCGAGAAGAATTTGTGTGTGTGTGTGTGTATGCGTGTGTGTGTGTGTGTGTGTTAAGGGGGTCCTTGGCTATCTGGCAGGGTCATTAGCTGAGGGTAGTATCTGCAAAAAGGAGGTCTGCTACAGTCAGGACTCCTGCTGCTATTTGGCAAATGAAAAAATACCAGAGAAAAGAGAAGAAAAGACGGAGGAGACAAAAGAAGACAAGAGGGAAGAATCTAGGTTTACTAGTTTGTTAAGGGAGTTACATCACTAGTGTATAAGGACAAATGAATATATTTGCAGCCCCGAATACAGATAACTTCTTTCTTTCTTTATCTTCTTTCCTTTCTTCCTGCAGCAGAACCACCGGATTCAGACTCAGTGGCGTAACAAGGTTGGGATTGGCCCCGGTGCAAATATTTTTTTGGGCCCCCCCCCCCCCAACTCAGCGTTGCTTGCTTTTTCTTTTTGTTTCTCTCTTTCTCTCTCTCTCTCTCTCTCTCTCTCTCTCTCTCTCTCTCTCTCTCTCTCTCTCTCTCTCTCTCTCTCTACTTTCAAAATATATTTAAAACTCATAACAAACAAACAAAATTCCCAAAGTTGTCTTGAAATTAATTAATTAAATAAACAAAACGAAAAATATAGCCTACTTATGCAAACAACATAAAACGGAGCATTATTTATTTCTACTTGAATGTCGCACTGCACCCGCTTTGTAGATCCTCATTTTGAACAGCTGGACTCAAGTATTTCACAGAACCTTGTGGTCGCTCAACAAGTTCTTTCAGAACCGGATCGTAACATGCTAAAAGTTCTATCATACTGAGAAAGTTTCCACTGTTGGGCTGTCCAATAATCTACCTATGTCCTCTAAAAGCCAAGTTACAAGTGGCCAGAGTGATTGTAATGTTGACAATATGCTCAAGTACCTGTTCCTTGCATTCCTCTCCATGTTTGCATCGATTCTCCCGTTTTTCTTCCACTGTTCATATATGACACACGCTCCGACATGGACCTGAGATTGTGCATGTGAGTCAATCCTCGCAGACAACGCATGTCCACGCATCACTGTAGAACGGTGCACCTCGGTCTGCGAACAGCCAGCACGGCTCACAATAGGCACAGTCCAGGGTGGGGGAGTAACACAGCCATGTCCGTGGCAGTTTGATACCTGCTCTGGTAGTGGTGGTGTCATACATCTCGGAGAAACACCTGTTTCCTTGATGTGTGTCTCTGGGGAATGGGCCGATAGGCCTACATGGGCCAGTTGCTATAATATAGCCTTTGATCTTGGCGTCGGGGGTCTCAATAGCGCCATAGAGTCCCCTATCGGTTGGGGGCGGGGCCCTTGCGGGAACTGTAGGACCACCGCCGGGCACAGCCAAATCCATCCTCTCCTCCTGGCTCATGGCTGGAGAAGAAGGTCGCACAGCCACGGATACAGCTTCACTTGTGGAGCTAGATGATGGTGAGGCAGGTGAGCTATCGTTAGCCTCCGGCTCCGGCTGCCGCCGCACGTCAACATTGCCAACGTTAGCGTTCGATTTCGAGGACGATGTATGACAAAAAAAACGGTCTAATTTTGTCTGTTTAGCCTTTACATCTCCTTGTTCTCTCTTGTCCTTTCTCTTTTGACCGCCGCTCTTGTGTTTTGGTTTGCTGTACATTATAAATGCAAGCTATTCAATTTGTTATAATTCTGCCGATCTTGCTGCTGCTATAGCTGTGTAGTACATATAACTTTTGATGTTGATTAAACGGTTCGCTCGTCAGGTATCACATGACATGAAAGGGAGCAAGGTCATTGGACAGACAAATTAAAAATTAATTTAGGTTGCTAGGTTACTTTGAAGACTGCGTGAACCAGTCAATGCCATTCGGGCCCCAAAATAAAATATATATATAAAAAAATATATATATATATATACTTTTTTTTAAATGTTTTTTTTTTGCATGGGCCCCTGGACGGCTGTGGGCCCCGGTGCACCGGCTGCACCGGCGATAGTTACGCCACTGTACAGACTGCACTAGTTTTCTATACTATTTTACAATTCTTACAGGCTGTTTTTTGCATTACTGTAACAGTGTTGTAAAATAACACCACGCACTATTTACTTTTTTCTATTCACTACTGGGATCTTCACTGCTTTTACATGTTCACTTTTTTTTGGACGTGTACTTATTTGTATTTGAATTCTTCTATCTGCACTGTTCACTCTGCTGTAACCACATAAATGTCCCTGCTGTGGGACATTTTCCTGATTCTCATTCGGAAATATATCCCAGTTCTTTCTATTGCTTCAGTATATGTTTCCATCTCCTCCTCCTCCTCCTCCTCCTCCTCCTCCTCCTCCTCCTCCTCCTCCTCCTCCTCCTCCTCCTCCTCCTCCTCCTCCCCTGGCCTTTTCCATACTGTCTGTGCAGATGGTGCAGAGCTCCTGTCGGGCGACCGCCTGTAGGATCGCTGCCTTCCACTGCTCACTCTTCTCATGCATCGGCCCGTTGTGTTTGCACTGCAGTCTAAAAGGGGACTTTTTAGTCCCCTTTTAGACTGGGGGGACTAAAAAGGGGAGGGGAACCCCCCTCCCTCATACTCACTCTTCGACAAAAAAACGGGCTTAAGAGAGAGGAACAAGCAAAAAAATGTCTTGGCTCTGGCCCATGTCAGAGTCGATCCCTACCAAACACACAACAAGCCCCGCTGGGCAGATGGGATGCATGGGCCAGAGAAAACTCACTACATGAGTAATGGCCCGAAATCCAATCAGCTCAGCCAAACAAGTGGGGTCCAATTTGTGAAACAAAACAGACCAATTGTAAACTGCAGAAAAAATGTCATGCGTCAGGTTTTCTCGTTGTGCAATCGTTGCCGGAATAGTTTCATGAATCTGTTTATGATTAGGTTTATTTTATTTGCTCTGTGTTGTTGAAGTTGTCTTGTCTTCTCACTCCGCCCCAAAAGTCACAAATCATGCTCAATAAAGATCGACTAAACTGTCCATCCAGGGATTGTCCCTGAGAAAACAGCAATAATCATCCTTAGAGACCAAACACTGGTCCTTTTTCTTCTAAAAACAGAGCATCTGGTTGAAATTTATAAAAATGTTCTGGCTTTCCTTCAAAAAACAATTATTTTGACAGGGATTCACAGTGTGGCCCAGAAGAAACGAGGAGCTTATCTTGTAATGATATGCCAGAATGCCAAGCAGAAGCTAATCTTCATCATGTTTTGCAGTAATTGGATCCTAAAAATTGCTATTGACCCGGCCACGTTTAGAGAGAAATGCCTCTTCCAGTAAACTGTTTATCCCAGCGCTCAAGCCGGATCATTGGAGGGGCTGTGGCTAATCAGTGGATGCTCCATCCAGCCTTGTTAACATTCATGTGGGGAGAAGTGAAGAGCAGAAAGGGAAAAAGGGAGGTATGAGAGAAACAGAACAAACACGATAGAAGGTACTAGTGGGAAAAATATTTTGAGTTTGACAGAAAAGGCTCATTTTAAAAAGGACTGCCACCAGAGTTATGGTTCATTATTCTCAAACAGACACATGTAAGTGGATCTCTGACCTGTTTGCTCTTGGGTTGCAGAGGGATCCGGAGCAGTCTGTCTGCAGTCTGGTGCAGAAAGTGGGGGTCCAGCACCCTTATTTTACTGTAGTCACCCAACCAGATCTGAGGAGGGGTCTTCCAAAAGCCTTTTCTGACCTGGAAATCACGGATAAACATTGAGAAAAGATGAGACATGGGATGTTGTGAAATTAAAATAAACAGAAAGGACAGAACATGAGAAAAAATGTAGCTATTTTCAGTTGGCCGACAGTTCATTTCCACAAACAAAGATGCAATTGAACCTGTGACTCCCTCATGTCTGGAGGCAACTAAATTGATGTGTAAATGAGCCGGTAATGACCTGGCAACTATTAGCAGAAGGAGGCCTTGGGTGCCCCGAGCAACAGAGTGTCTGTAATGGAAACTACATTTATCACTGAAGGGCACTGGCATCACTGAGGTCGAACCTTTTAAGTATTTGCTTCATGATGTGGATGGCTGGCAAGGGCTGGGAAAGAAGCTAAAAGGAGAGTGTTTATGTGATGCCGAGAGGGAGAGTAAGAAAGTGAGACAAAGTAAGAAGGAAAGCATGTGTGTGTTTGTGTGAGATAGAGTGCATTCTCACACATAGCCTGTACCCTCTTCTCGTTATAGAGGATCTCTTTGAGCCAGCGGAGATCCTGCGGTTTGAAAGGCACCAGGACCATGAGCGTCCCGGGCTCGTTGTTCAGACCCGGGTTGTACGAGGCCGACTCAGGGTAGAAAAACCTCATAGTGGTCTTATTCCCCACGTCCTCCTCGTATCCTCTCACTGGGGCATTGTTCAACCTGAGGCAGGGACACGATACTATATTCAGAGACAAGAATTTTCAGGTTTGTTTTGATTCCAATTTTTTTGTAATCATCCGTACAGATTGTTTAAACCGCATCGGGACCACTAAAAGGTTGTTGAGCATGTCCATCCTGCCTCATGCTAACTCTGCATTCGCCACATCTCTTTGGGGCAACACATCTCTGGCTTAACATCATACTGTATATCTGGATAAGCAGTGTGAGCTTCCTAGAGCTTTCCAAATAAACGTTGAACTTTGTGTAAACAATTTCACATACGAGTCCAACCGAAAGTTTACACAGAAATAGAGAGACGTAGTGAAACCACAACTTTCGGGTTATGTTTTACAGATAAACCTCATTCAAACAACCGTTGACATCTAAAATCAAACAAAATTACTGAACAAAACAGCCTGGGAACGGAGCCTTTTTGAACAGTAACCTACACTGTGTGGCACACTCCATAGGATTCAGACATTTTGATGGAAGTATGCTATTGCTAACAAAGTAATTGTTGGATTAGAATAATAGGAACATGCCTCATTTGGTCAAAAGACTGATAAAATAAAGAAGAAGCTAGCGGTTTAGTTAGCCAATTAACAATCTAAAGCAACAAAACTACTAAATAATACAAAATCAATTATCTTATCTTATCAAACAAGTGTGATTCACAGAAGCCACAGTTTCATCAGTTCATGTTTGTTCCATTCCTGCTTGATAAGAAATATGTTGACACAAACTAAATATTTGTTAAAAACAGCGATCAGGATGTTTTTCCAGTTCTTCTGTCCCTTCTAGATAACGCCTGTCACTTTGCAGAGTCAACTCTCAATCAAAAACAGGTTTTTAAATGAGTGTTCAGGCATTTCAAATGTGCTTCATTCTGGGAACATCCCTGCTCTACTTAAAGGATATTAAAGGCATTTTTGCTTTTATTTGACAGCAAAGGGACAAAGTGAAAATGGGGGGAAAAGAGAGAGGAGTATGACATGCAGCAAAAATCCCAAGGTTGAAATCGATACTGGGGACGTGGCAGTGATGTGGCATGCGCTGAAACCTCTCGGTACGAAGGCACTTCTGCTTAGTTACTTTTTACAAATCATTTAATCTTCCAAAAAACAATTAATAACTTATTCCATTATCAATTAATGAGCCCAAAAGAACAGAATGAGACCGCGTTTGGATAAATCATTAATCTGCGTGTTGGAAAACTCCAAGTCTGTGTTTCTATGACAGACAGAACAAACACAGTAACGTCAAACTCTAACACAAGCTTTGAATGTCCATAACCTTGCTCTATTGGCCAGGGAATGATTAGCTTCTGAGAGAGGGATAGATGTGAGAGAAGAGGAGGGGGAAGGGGGGGTGACCGGGAGAGAAAAATGTATTGTGGCTAGGCCAAATTCGGGCTGTTTGAAAGAGGCTTATAAAAACTCAGAATGCATGTGATCATTCCAAGGCTGTAAAGTCAGATTTGCAGAGTGCCTTTGTCCCTGAGTAAACTAAACACTTTCTATTCTCCATTTAAAAGAACTGAAGAAAAGTTTGCTAATTGCTAAGAGGACAGCTCGGTGTCAGGGTCACACAGTCGGATGCAGTCCGTCATTAGTGTACAGCAGAGTGAATTCATACACTGCTTTAAGTGGCGGGGAAAATCTGCACATTCACTATTCATTTTTCATCTAACAAGGATCCATCTGTTCTTAATGTATAAGAACATCTTGAATCAAGAGGGTGGCTATTGATTCAAAATGTTATAATTTGTTCTCACGGTTCAGATATTATAAGATAAAAGAATGTTAAACATTCTTTTCCCAAAAACAATTACCTTGAAGTGGGATTAAAAATGCATCAAAAGTTTATGAATCGTACAAAACTCATAACTTTCTTTCTATCGACAGAATGTCAAATTGCTAATAAATGTAATTTTAACTAAACATTGTTTCACTTGTTCCTTGATCATTAAAACCAACACAATTTTTTAAAATTATTAAATATTTTAGCTATTAATAGGGAAAGCCCATTTGAAACGAATTGTGTATTTCAAGCGAATATATCTGCATTTTTCATGTTGTTCTGAGTTTGTCTCTCCATGGTTTATTCCACTTATTGTAAGTCACTATGGATAGAAGCATGACCTAAATGACATCTAATGTAATGTCAAATGTGATTGATTTGATCCCTTCCTTCCTGCTTACCGAATCACCACATCATATTTGTTGATGATGCCTCCCAACGAGCTGTTTTTGATGGCAAAGCCGTTGCCCACGACTACACAGGTTCTGCATTCCAGGCTGAGGAGAAAAACATCACATGCAAACGTGAGTCTTTTCAAGTTTTAGTACAATAAAAGACTAAATGTGTGGAGACATAACTGACAACATATTTATCAGTAGAGAAATAGCGCCCGAAGGGGCTTTCTTGACCATAATGAGGGACAGTTATGCGGCTAAGCAGCTACCCATAAGTACCTATAATCACAGCAATGAAGTCATGCAGCAGGACTGACAAAGTGTAACAGGATGTTACAGATCCACAACTGGAAAAAATCTTCAACCAAACATAAGTTTTGTGAGAAATATTCCTGGTGTAGTGTCAATTACCTGTGGACACTACGGCACTAATCCTGGATCTTTAAATGTATTAGAAAAATGATTTCTGTAATATAGGAGTTTTAGGCTTAAGTTCGCTCAAACTTACTTTTCAATGTTTTCTGGCACCTGATAATTTGCGGTAACAGCAAGGATTTGCAGTAGCAGTAGTTCTGAGTGGGAAAGTGAGAAAAAGAGAAGTTGAAATAGCTGATTAAAATCTTTAAAACAGATGTGCATTGGCAACACAAAAAAAGTTAAAAACTTCCTAGTAGTACTACAACTGTGAATATCTTTAATCTCGTTTCCTTAATGATTTAAACATGACAAAGTGCAGTATAAAGATTGTGTTTTCTTTTTTATCAAAGCCCTGATAGCAGTAAGGCATCACTGCAAGCTATGGTCATAAGCCCATTCTGTTGGGGAACCGGGATGTGTGTGTTGTAAAGATAAAGACTTGTTTTTAGATCTGTAAACCCAATCTGTAAAGGCATACACATACAAAAAAAAGGATAGAACATACTCCTTCATACAACAAGCAGGATGATACATGTGCCGACTCAGAGTAAAGGGAGCAGAGGATAACATAAAGTCAACATACCACTGCCCTTAATGCCATAAGGTAATGCCAGCTTTGACAGATGCTCCCTCCAGAAGAAATCCTCCAGCTTCAGAAAGAGCCGAGTCTGTCTGCTAATACTGCAGGGAAAAAAGTGTCAGAGCAGGAATTTCAACATGATACTGGAGTGTACAGGGTTTCACTGTATAAATGATATCACACGATGGTTTGCGGTGGAGGATATGAATACGTAAGACAGCGAGGATGGAGAAAAGCTATAACAACTTTGAAACCACACAATGGACAGACCGACGGAGCTGCCAAACAGAGCCATGTTCATATTGGCTCATGGAAAGCTTGTCTTGACTTTCCCAAATGTTCTGTTATCTATTAAGCAGGTAAAGCAGACTCATTGTAAATAAACCAGCCATGTACATGATGTCATTCAAGCGTGATTTCTCTCATTAAAATCTCCTGTTGGCCTTTCTCTCGCGAGGAGAGGGAGAACAAACAATAACATTCAGAGAGCCTGTGGAGTGAGACAAATACGGCAGGTTGTAATATGTGAAACAGTTGCTTTCCTGTGTTTGCTGGCTTCAGACTCCAGCTGTTTATGACCTACTGTCTTTGACTGCGATTCAAATCAGACAGTTATTACCCTCGTGTGCCAGCTAGCTCTTCGCAGGGGATCAGCATAAATCTCCGGGGAAGGGTCTAATTAGAGAAATGTCAGTATGATTGCCTTAAAGCCCTCGCTGTGCCTGTAATGACTGATGTGAAAACCAGAGAACAACCAGCCACTGGCTTTATGTGAGAATGCAAATCCTGTTCTTTAACTGGGGCAAACACAGGGGATTACGAATCTTGACTGTTTAAAAGGTCAAAGGGCAGGCAGTGCCAGGTCTAATGAGCTAAAGAAAATAAACAGTGACCTCTGAGGAGGCTTGGATAAACCAGATGGAGAGCATACCACTGTTTTGTAGCAGAACAGAGCCAGAAAAAAGGCCAACAGTACCTTTTCAGCTGAATAAACTGATAATAGAGCAAGAGAACTCAGGACTGTGGAACAATGATTGCTTAATGAGGCAGAACCTGAGGAGCACAAACAAACTATTATCTGGCCAACCTTATCAAGAGCTAATTATAATTCTGGTTTTTATATTATCTCTTCCCCTCAGCAATTTCATCAAACATTGATTAACTTGAGTAACTGAAATGTACCTGACTCAGAGGAAAATGTTTTTTCATAATAAGTCCTGTTCTTTCTCACTGCTTTTCCTTCATGACTGGTAAAAAGCAGGCCTAACAGTTCTTAGACTCCTGGCACTTTATGCTCAAATAAAAATACTGGCATTTGTAAAAAAACAAAAAAAAACACAGACATGCCATTACTCACTTAAAGTTAAGGCTCTCCCACTTCTTCTGGGTTAGCCAGCCACCACACAGCGACTTGCTACTGTTCGGAGACTTGTTGGTGCCTCCGTAGCTGAAAGACAGATAATCACCACAACTGGCATGAACGCTGCTGAATCCATAAAAACACAGAAACTGGGCCCAGAACATTTAAAAAGTGCAAGAATGGGCATGTGTGAGGGTTTAAATTGACCAGCAGCAAAGACTGCCATATGATGCCAATGTGGGTAAACTTTAAATGACTCAGCACTAAACAGACCTCATGAGATTACTTTTTTCTTTACCAGAAATGGGCATTTCTGTAATTTTGTGACCTCATTACCGAGAGGAACCAGGAAAAAAAGACATGCTTGTGTTTGTGTCTGTGTGTAATTACCTCTGAAGTATGGCAAAGGAGTAGTAGTATGTGACAAAGAATAAGAAGAAGAAGAGCACTGGGAGAAGCCTAAGGCACCATGCTGGATTCAAAGAAGACAAAAACAGAGGCAAAGGTACAATAGTGTTAAAAAACTGAATTATCAAATATAGCATACAACCAATGCTTAGTTCAAAGTGAGATTTATTTGATGTTACAGCAGTTGATGTAGAGATTGCTGTAAGGAATGACCCAATGATAGAATATAAACCACTCTAATTGTGATTCATTTAACAACACATTCAACTTTTTTGAAATAAGATACGGCTCAAGAGTTGGCATGACAGGTGTGAGTACCAGAATGGGTACTGAAAAATGAAACTGAAACTTTACTAATGTGTTTCCTGCATGTGCCACTTGTTATTTAGAGATAACGGCACAAGTCTATAGGAAACGATCCCCCACCTGTTATGGCCTCAATTTGTACAAATACAAAATGTTTTAATGGAAATGGAAAAGAAAGATGTTGTGCACCGCCAAAAGTGTTAGTCAGTCATGTTTCATGTTGTTATTCTTGTATTAATCACTCATTTGTCACGTCTCATTTCAGGTTCCTTGACTCCCTTTCCTAATGTGTTCTCCCGCGTTCATCAACGCCAGCCAAGTAGATGTTTCATTACTATTTCTCTCACTTGATATTCAGTAAAACACTCATCTGATATATGTGTAATTAAGGAATCAAGGACCAAAATGCAAATGTTTTCACCGATTAATGCTCAGATTTCTTTGAACCACTATTACTTGTTGTTATATGCATTGGTTACCTGTGATCAGTACCATCTGTTACCTTTATCACGTCTGGGAACAGGTGAAAACAATCAGGGGTGGCCCTGATTGTTTTCACCTGTTCCCAGTTACCTCCTGTTTATATGTCCCTGTTATCAGTTCGTCATGTCCTGTTCCCATGCTAGAACTCTGCTCTTCAGTGTTTGCTTTGTTGACTCAAAGCCCATTATGTGCTTTTAAAACTTATGTAAAGTTTAGTTCCTCCCATTGTGAGCGGGAGGAACTAAACGGGTGTTCAGTTCTGTACTGGGTTAACATACTGCTATTTATAAAGGTGATATTTTCATCTGTCTGTCCAGGGACTAAAGGGAAGGCAAGGCAAGGCAAGTTTATGTATATAGCACCTTTGAACACAAGGCAATTCAAGGTGCTTTACAAAAATGAAAGACATTCAGACAAAGGCATTTAAAAGCAGTCATTAAAAAGAAAAGATAATAAAAGAAACATTAAAAGAAAAAATACATTAACAAAAAGTACATGAATAAAAAGTTACAGTGCAGTTTAAGAGATAAAAACAGGTTACTGTCCCGGTTAAAATACATTAAAATAACTTTTTTTGAATGATGACAGATCCGTTTTATTAAGTACAGGGACCTTCATGCTTTATTTAATCTATTTTTATAAAATAGCTTCTTGTAAAATCCTCTCCAACATGTCCGTCTAGTTTCCATGACCATGCATACACTTTCTAAAATATGAATAAATGGATACTAAAAAAAAAGAATGTAATCTGGGAGTTCATGGTCTAAGTGTTAGATGAAAATGAAAAGATTGAAACCACCTATGTATTGTCAAATGTAGCCTAGTGTAAAGATGACAGCTGGTTATAGGTGTTTCTTTTTTGTGTGCGGAGGTGGCACAGACTATTTCTTATTAAGTATACAAACTAGTACATTCCAAATAAGTAAAGACAGAGTGAGATTTAGTGACAGGACATTTTTTATGCTACAACAAAATACAGAAACCTTCAGATCAACTGCCGCTCCAGGTTTTGTTGAAAATGAGTGAATAACCTAAAAAGCATCAACTTTATGTTTTTTTCCCACAACAATTTAGGCAAAACAGTAAATGCGTAAATGTTGTGTGGCTAGAGAAACAAAACTGATGTTGCCGTGTCATTCTGCTCTGATGATTTTGGATTATCTTAATCTGTGACCTCAATCGTCACGGATACATTTCTGCTGATTTTAAAGACGTGATAAAGGTAACAGATGGTACTGATCACAGGTAACCAATGCATATAACAACAAGTAATAGTGGTTCAAAGAAATCTGAGCATTAATCGGTGAAAACATTTGCATTTTTGTCCTTGATTCCTTAATTACACATATATCAGATGAGTGTTTTACTGAATATCAAGTGAGAGAAATAGTAATGAAACATCTACTTCAAAAACACCCACGGCAAAAGTTCTTACTTTTAGTTGCCTTCTGGGACATCTTCATGTGCTCCTTAGTCCTCTCCTGTCTGCGCAGTGCATGCTTATCCTGGGGAACAGGTACAGAAAGCACAAACACCAAATGTATAAGCACCTCCTTCAAACACTGCTGTGTGAATGGTGTTGAAGAAGTTGTGGGTAAAGAACCATACAACGAAACACACAATGGAGCTGTCCTCTTAGAGTCATGAAGTCAAATAAGATGAAATGCTTGTTCTCATAGCAAGACTCAGATACAATCATAGTTAATGGGAGTGGCGGAGAACAAATCAATGAAACGTAAAAAGACATGTGTAAAAGAGAGACAGAAATAATAACAGAAAGAGAGAAGCTAGGAGAGAGACAGGCAGCAGATGAAGGCCGATCATTTTAAGAGGATCATACTAGACTGTTTGATACTTGGCCCCTGAACTGGGGGCTGATCCAACTGCATCACTTTGGCTTTAGCGCTGTTGCTTGGGATAGGTCAGATTACAGTTCAAACCAGATTAAAGTGCGTGTACTGTTACATGCACATTTCTACTTACTGTACCATGCACTTGTTATCCACAGTCTTTCTGATTTAGGGACCATGCATACCACCCAAATGGCTGCAGAACATGCTTAACACCGCTTCGGGGCGAGCCCATCAGAATCAATAGCTAACTGAAGCAGCTGAATATCTATTTTGAGATGGGCTTGTGTGCACATGTACTTGCTACATTGCAACAACTGTAATGTAATACCCCTGTAGATCTACCAGTAAATCATCACGCCCTAACTTGGAGACAGCGAAGAAGCGGAAACCACATGATCGATTAACACCACCACAGGGAGGCTCTGTATTTCACTTCCCTACAGTCCAGGCCACTCGAGCCCCTCCTTAAAAGACCAAACTCTAATTTCACAACACTCGCTTCCTCTGAATTAGGGTATCATTTTTTGGTGTTGTAAGAGGGTGGGTTTTTCTCGTGATCAGGATATCAGGCTGGGCGTTGTTTGTATCATAATTTATTGTTTAAGGAAATGACGATAACACAGGAGAATTTCTAGAGAAGCAAACTCCAAATGCGTCTTCTTCTTTTTTTAAAGGAAATTAGCAAGATTCGTTTGTTCCTCTTGTTGTGTGGTTGGCTTGAATTAGGTAGCAAAGAATCCAACGGTTATGTGCCTTTGCTCATGGTCAAGCTGAATTGAATTATTTGCTCTTTAGTTGATTAAAACAATTAAGTCCATTGACAGACATGTAAATGTTGGCATATTTCACATGCTTTTATACAAAGTAAAAGACAATAAACCCTAATGCAGCTTAAGAGTTGATAGAGATGAATGTTTCAGATTGGTACAGAATCACCAACAAACTTCTTGAACGTATATACTTTCAGAATATTGCAAACAATAGCTTCTCAGGGAGCTGTGCAGTCACCACAAAAATACCAACAAAAACAACCACATTACCACAGAACATCTTACCTTTTCCCTCTTTCATTTCCAATGAATATGTCCTCAGTGGTACAGATGTAGTGAGTCTGGGTCTCTCCCTGTAACAAAAGCACAAAATGATCTTCAACAGGAGAATATCTGAACAACCAATTAGGGAACTGTGAAATTAAGTGAACATTGCACAAAACAGGAAACGGCAATGATGCATGGCAGGGATAGATAAACTATATGGTTTGTATGAATGCCAGTCAGTGGGCTGAGGTTAGGGCAGCGGCTGCTGGTGGAGAGATAACAGTTGCCCAAAGAGAACAAATAGCTGATCAGAATCAGGTAAGAGCTTGTTGTTAACCTGGTTCTGGTCTGTTGAAGCAGGCTGGTTCTTGGAATAAGGGCCTGGAGGCCACACATAAACCCCAGAGATTGCAGCAGTTTTTTTGTTTTGTTTTTTATCACATTTTGTTTGTGCTCCAAGGCTTGAATGTTTGTTACTGGAGAGCCTGAAGACACCTAATTAAAACCTGAAGATGTTCTCCTTATGTGCTCTTTTGACTGCGTACGGAATAATCCTCACACAAGGGAACAGGGATTGATGCAAGAGGACAAAACCTGTGTTAATAAATTAACTACATTGAAATCCAGAAATGTCATACAGTCTTGAAATGGGCTGATATTCTTCCATACTTAATAGTATAGAATAAAGATAATGCTGAAAATGTGAAGATTTGACAGATTAGGACAGTGAGTTGGACAAAACATGTAAGTGAAAGATTCCACTGTTGGCATGTGAGCGGTATTCTGACATGTTACAGTCAAATGTATGGTGGAATAATTTGTTGCAGCCCTACATATAACCCTTTCCGGTATAAAATACTTCTTACCAACCCTGCCCTCCTCCTCTTTCCATGAGGAAGTTACTAGAGCCTGTCATACTGTAGCTCAAAAGACTGTGAAGCACAAGAGGCAAAGGGTCTTCCCCAGACACTACAGACAACACATACCGGAGCAGCACAATACCTGACTGGCTGTGATTCAGCAATAGGGGGCCCAACCCTTAAGATGAGAGGGATATGAGTGTCAGATTTAGTCCTGTCAGAAATGCCCTTCTCCACAAACAGCATTGCTGCGAGTCAAACCATGGACCACCGAAATGCAGACAGACCACTTAAAGAGCTGAGTCACACACTGTAGTGATTAAAGATGAGTCAGGCAGCGGAGAGGAAGGCATTCCCACAAAACCAGGGCATGGGATGGGAGTAATGTTTATTGGTTCCTTCCTTACAAAATTCCAGGGATAGGTGAGGGCTGAGAAGGCAAATACTATGACTGAGCATTAGTGGAAGATAGTCTTGTATTAACGTAGCTTAGTAAAAGGTTGACAAACAATCATTACATTCCCACTATGGTAAATTGACTGCATAAATACAGTGATGTTCAAGTCTTTGCGACTCCTTAAAGCGCCAATTTATTACAAATTAAATTAATTTTGAGCTATTGTGAGACGTCACCATCACGACTTGTTCTTGCACCATTAACACACGTCGAACAAAGACCTAAAAGCAATATTTCTAGATGTAATGTGTTGGTTTTGGATGGATGGAATACTTGCAAATCCGTCAGCAAAGACATAAATGGTGATCCGAAATGACCATCTTATCCAACCCCCTTTCACCTACCATCTGATTTAGTCAACCACAGACATAATCTCTAAAGAAAATCACATGTGGGTCCCGCTCACAATAGAAAATCCACCTCTAAATTACATAATCCCAGAATTTAATCCATTCAGAGGGGCTCAATCCGCCCCATTTTTAACGCCACGACTGCTTTTATGGAGAAAAAGATTCAAAGGCTATAATCAACGCTTTGACACTTGAGTTAACATTTCACAATAGGAAGGAACTCATGCAAAAACATGTTTCCCTTACTGCCTGGTGCTGAAAGGTGCTATATAAATAAACTTGCCTTGCCTTGCCAACTTGTCGACTCATACTGATCAAAACACAAAACAGTCAATCTTATTTAGCCAGCAGCATTTGATTCATACTTGTAGTCCTGTCTCCTTAAGGATATAACAGAGCGCTCTTTTGGATGAACAAACTGTAGGTCTTACTACTTGGAAACGACATTGGAAAATTGAACTGTAATAGGTGTCGTTAAAAATAGAAATGTATTTCTATTTTTGTGACTCATGAGGTATATGGTCGTCCACTAATGGATCCCTAGCCCCTGCAATAACATTTCGAAGTGTCCTTGGGCAAGATGCTGAACCCCAAATTGCTCTGAGTGGCCAAAGGTGTGTGAGTGCAGCCTCTGCTTCTGTACAAATGTGTGTGAATGAGTGAATGCTGACATGTATATGTAAAAGTGCTTTGAGGTGCAGCAAAGATAGGAAAGTGCTATATAAATGCAATCAATGTACCATTCACCATTATATGATATCAATTTGCTAATACTATCATATTACAATCTATATAAGTGTGTGTGTGTGTGTGTGTGTGTGTGTGTGTGTGTGTGTGTGTGTGTGTGTGTGTGTGTGTGTGTGTGTGTGTGTGTGTGTGTGTGTGTGTGTGTGTGTGTGTGTGTGTGTGTGTGTGTGTGTGTGTGTGTGTGTGTGTGTGTGTGTGTGTGTGTGTGTGTTACAGTCTTGGATGACTCATTAACTTCGTCCTATCACTACTTTAGGAGTCATCTGGTCTTAATTAGGTCTAGCCAGGAGAAGTTTTTATTTTATTTTGGCAACAGCTGATCATTTCCAGTTGGTCATCACAAACTCTTCACACATTGACATATTGAACCAGGGTTACATATCGTTTGGCAATACGATCCTTCCCGTCTGCAATGACCTACACATTCGGGTCACACCAGCCGGTGAGTGTTTATAGCTGGCTGTATATTGCACTACTATGCTATAAAACTATGATAAGAACAATATAACTTTCTTTTATAGCATGATTGTCAGGGATTAGTTTTCTTCCTGAGGACGTTTGATAAACTAGGAATTTTACAAGCACGTCTTTTTCCATGTGGACCATTGGATGGATTTGGTTAAATCATATGGGAGTCTAATCCAATAGGGAAGTGAAAGGTACGTGGGGCTACATGTCTATAAAAGATGTAAAGTGAATTGATGATACCAAATACTACTACTAAAATCCATTCATTGAGTAACGCCTTCAGTTTATCTACGTTTTTTTTTTATCAACTAATGACTTCAAGAATGTGTCCAGAATATATTAATAGAGAGAGAGAGAGAAACACATAATAAAAAGAGCCATTTTTTGTCACAGTACATACGGCTGGATTAACCCATTTAGGGGCCTTAGGGAAAAAAGAGCCATTGGTCCAATCGACACTCTCCCTAATCCTAACCCTCATCACCACCTCTCTATACATTGTGTGTCCTTTAAGTAAAAACACATCAAATTTATTAAAAACACTTTAAATTACAGGTATTAATACAAGACAGAGAATTGATGATAATGCAGTTAAAGCTCTAGCTAATATTGTTATTGTGAATTCAAGCAATTTCCCAATTTACCAGAAACACAGTGAACACTGTAGTCTAGCTTTTACATTCTGTTCTCTTATTGGGCTCAAAAGGACAGCACAAGAGTACGATAACATTTTCCAGTTGTTTTGAGGCCATGTGTGTTCATCCGACTGTAAAAGTAGACATTACTGCAGTGCAGATAGCAGATTGTGCCGTTGCAGCTGATATGAAGTTCCCATGAGCTGAATACCTCTAAGCCCTATTAAATGCAACATCTGTGCAGAAAGTGTATCTCTTATGTAGCTGCTGGCTGCTACTGTGACCTTATACAACCCCATGAAACAGCAGTCTATCTATCCATCTATATATCCATCCATCATTCTATCTATCTATCCATCTGTCTATCTATCTCAAATATATAACTGCGATTCCAGTGTTCAATCTGTCAGAACAATACCACTTTTTCTCTATAATCTAGGTTGGCCATCCAAGGTGAGCTACAGAAAAAATCTTTTATCGTTTCAACAAAAAGCCTACTGTAAACTTCAGGTGAAAATACAAAGCAGACATGTAGCCCTTTGAGGAGACAGGAATGAGAGACACAATAAACTATAGATAATATGGATGTAATGCCCCCTTTTAGATGATATGTTTCATCAGGTTTTAGGTTTGTTGGCAAAACGAATAGCATTTATACTTTTTGACAGTTTAGTGATTTTTTTATTGTATCTGACCTTCAGCTTTTCAAAAATATGAGCTGGAGAGAGAGACTGAGTAAAAGAGCAAAGTGGAGAGCAGGAAGAATAGATAAACTTCTGATTAAGAGTGTAAAATCCCATAAAGTGAACACTATTTATTTTAATGATAGAACTATACATATTTTAATTTGTTTTACACATACATGTACATCTTAGGCAAGGAAACACACATTTTATTGTTCAGGAAAATACATAATGTTTGGATTATTATAGGTTTAAGAGTTATTATACCTATTGGATTATTCATTTTGACTATAACAACACCTGGCTGACATTGTGTGCCTTCACTGCTCTTATGGTCTTTTTCATTTTCCTGTTGTACCACTGATGATCTTGACACCAAACAAAACAGGCAATCAAAACACTGGCTCTAGCAAATGTACATCACCTGTACATACTGTAGTTCTTGCCATAACACCAGAATTGAGGAACTAATACAAAAAAAGAAAGGCCTTTAAAATCACTGTGGTGCAACATAGAGGACGTTGTGTAAGAACAACTGCTCCATATGTACACATTAAGGGCTCATTCTAAACAGGGAAAAACAATCCTGGTTTCAAGGGATTATACACTACTGAAAACATTGTTGTATTCAAATTCTGCTCAATCCCCCAAAATACCACACACTAGACTTTTTAAAGAAAACTAAGAGAACATGTATTAAGAGAAGAAATTAAAGAGCTGCTGCATGAGACCCAATGTTTCACTGTTGAATCAGTCTCATTTGGCCATCTGGAGGAAATCTAGTTTAGCCTGTGACATCAAGGTTTACATAATAATCCTCATTTACAACAAAGAGTTGAGTCAACCAAACAAAAATGTTGCAAAACCCTCCCAAAAAAAATCTAAAAAGGGAAATGTACTAGTGGCAATGGATCAGAAAATCCATTTAATTCTCCATTATCTCGAATGCCATTAACATTTCTGTACCAAGTTTGTACATTCCCAATGCTGTGATATCAGGTCTTATCACACTGATTTACGAAATGACCTTCCTCCCTCCCACCAACCTTTGATCAAGATACACTTTAATAGTCAGACTTTAGAGTGTGACATGCACTGATTCAGCTGGAGCACAGAGCAAGAGAGTAAGGGCGTTATGAAAAGGTGTAGTATTGAGCCACCATGCTTAACATTTTCTTCTTCTGGTCTACAGAAGAGCCGCTGGTCTACAGGTTAACAGCTCTTACATAAAGTATTGGGTTTCTATTATTCTTTTTTGAAATACTGAAGGATCCTGGGAGATTGTATCCATGGCTTAGTTGCCATGGGAGAAGTGCCTACATAACTGGAAGGTTTTAAGTATCCCACCTGAGGACACTGAGGCTGAGAGATATACATGGAACAATAAAAAAAACCTTCATAATATCCCTTCTAAATTGTTGTCATGTAATGCTTTTGTTGACACTAAACAAAATTAAACAAGTGGCTTCAGTTCTTGCAAAACTAACATGCAATAACTGATTCTGTTGCCTAAAATGAATGTAGATAGGGAGAGTGTGTTCAAATAAAGTCAGACTGCAACCAAACTGATTCAAGGACGAGTGCTTTCCAGCAGTGGCTGCTGCAGGGAACAGAGGGTAATGTTATGTTAGCAGATGTCAAGTTACCATGTGTACACAAGCCCCATTAATGCAAAACATCACAGGTAACATGGCTTTGCAGCAATAATGTAGAAATCTACATTTCCTGTCTCGTGTTTTTTTACTGTAACTTAAATTCCACTTCAACTCAGATTCTATGTCACATGACAGGGAAGGTAATTACTGTCTCTGGATAAATCAATTCAAGAACATGTATCATTATACTTCACAAATGCAGTAGTCTTTTTAAGCCCAGTCTTCTATCTGTCTATCCATACAAACGCACAAAACCAGACACACACTGACACAAATGTGAAAATCAAATCTCGTGGCAAGCCAGCCAACTTAAATCTAATATCTTGTGATCAAGTGAGGCCACTTACATCAGATCGGTGGTCCCATGACTCCCCCAACAGGCATGTAGAAAAACTCCTAACACACGTTAGCTCGAAAGGGTCTTACTTACCAGCAGCGCTGCCCGACAGATGAGCGTTAATCCGTGGAGCGAGCCTGTTGTACTGTACAATGATTTAGGACCAAGTTCACGTTGCGTTTGGTGACACGCTGCGTGGGAAATCGATAGATATACACCAGCTCGCAGCGCGCACACAAACCCGGGTAGAGATTGTGACAGGATGTGGAAATCAAAGTTCATCCCTCGACACCATTTAGAGGAACCATGGCGTGGTTTTCAGTAGATCTGAGTAGCATGAACTCCGCAGGCACATATAACGGTTTGCTTTCTCTCTCTGTTACAGCGCGTTCCCTTTTCTCTCAAAGCATGGACGCATGCGCATGTGGGTACGCGCACTGTGGAGCAGATCCAAATGCCATTCCCTGAACAAATGTACAAGCTGCAACCTGACTGTACTGGCGTTGGATATGAAGAAACACAGATGTCACATTCGATGTGATACCCGGTATGTTTTGACTATTGTCCCCATCAAGCCTCATCAAACCGATTTAAACTGGACTTAATTACCTGAGGGAACAACATCTGGAAACACGTTGTTGTTGCCTGTGTTTAGTTAAACCTTTACATTAAACAGATAGCAGAGTGACTAGTACTTAATTATTGTATAAGTCCTTTATGTTTTGAACACAGTATTCATCATCATCATTAATTCGTTTTATTTACAATCTGAATCTGCAAATTAGGTGCCTGGCTAACTATAGTTGTCAAATAATTAGGGTGAAAAATAGAAATGGAATTAACTACAGCACATGTTATACTTTAGAAAATTAATTTCCACTACTGGTCACAAGATTAAATTCAATATACCATCCTGTGTTTGAAAACAATTGAATTAAGCTTTTATTGACATTGTTTTCTGGCACCTCTGTTAAATTTTAACTTGGAATTGATTTTGATCATTCCTTTATAGATCGCTGCTGCTCATGTTGAGTAAAAGTGAACTTTAAACACAAATGTTGATGCTTTGTTTAACCAAATGTTCCCTAGCCAGTTGAGCAGTAGATGTCCTCTCACACGTTGCTCCTTGTTTGCATGCTTTATCCTCAACTGATGCAGTGTTTTGTCTCTATTCAATAAATGTGTGCCTGAAGGGAGAAGTTAGTAGCACTATGACTTCTCAGCATCTTCAAGCCCCTTTTGCATTCCTAAGAACCTATACATTCAGAATCAATTCTAGTGAGGTAGTTGATGGTGTGATCAGAGTGGGCCTTTAGCATTTGTCCGGCACTTTTAAATGTAAAACTGGTTGATAAAATAAGAAATATGCATGTGTTTGTGTTGGCACCCACAGGTAAGCAGTAATGTGTGGTAAGAACCAAAGTTTCTCTCTAATGATTGATCCAGGCAGATCCAGACACATCCAAATACCTTGGCTGCAGAAATGCACTGCCTGTGGGTCTGGAACCAAAATGCCGAGGTTAATTAACTTTTTTATATGTCAGTGATCTTCTGATAGTTTGCTTCTTTATCTCTTCTCGATCGTACACTTCTCCCAGAGGCACCGACATCTGGAGAGGATTGTTTTTGTTGGCTGTCATTTTGTATATCTCTGTAAATGCAGGAGATAACAAACTGAAACTCAAGGAGAAATTCAGTGAGCTTTTATCAGACTTATATAGATGATACCTTTACTAGAAATGTGTTAACAATAACCATGGATCTTTTTATTAGTCCATGTATCATATAATACGAAATAATTTAATGAAGAAGGCTGTTTCTTTTTCAGGTCATTATAAAGCAAAGAAAATGCATTCCTTTTTTAACACTGATTATGTTTTCTTTGACAACTATTTAATTAGTTTGTAAATGAACGCTCTCTCCTCTAATGTATCAGCTGGCAAACAAATAGTTTTGCACAAAAGTAAACCAAAAGATTGTTTAGCAAATGTTTGCCGGGACAATGTCGGCATTGTGTAAATAATCTGAGTGAGCCTGCATGCATCAGTCCTTCACAAGCCCGCATCATTTCATTATTCAGTTATCATTATTCAGTTATTCATTATTCAGAAATCTTCTTTTATAATGTGATTACAACTTTTGTGCTGTTGTATTTGACTTGCAGCCTTCTGGTGTCTCATTGCATGCATGGCCTACATTCACTAACCAGATGAAATGTTTGGATCTCCTGCTTTCCTTTAATTAACCCAGCTGGTGCTTTCCCATAGCACGGCAAGTTGAATTTTCTCACCACAGATAAAAAGAAATATCCAGGTCAGAACTACCGCGCCCATCAGAGACCACCGTGACTGAGAGCTGAGAGCTTTTCCATACTGTTGGTGGTCCAAAGCACATCATCTTGCCATCCTGAGGTTTTTGAAATGGTTCCTCCCTTTTATTTTTTGCTTCATGCTAAAAGTGCCGGGATGCTGACACATAGCATGACTGTTGACAGGCTTTCGGAAGGTGATATGGTTTTAGACTTAGACCTCAGATCAAAAGTCCATGTGGGTATTGTGGGGTAAACCTCTGAAGCAATAGGAGTCAGGACTCAGAGAGACACGAGGAGAGCAGGAGCTTTGATGGCAAACACTGACGATTTATTTGGAGCTTCAGCCGGAGAATTCACAAGACAAGTCACAGGCCATGGTTTGACCACACGGTTGAGATGCCACCATCAATTCTGAAGCGCCCTCCTGTAGCTCAAGGTTTAATAGTTCAGAGTGTAATAATCAACATTCTTCAATAGATAGACTAAACAGTTGAGGACACTGAATCACAGTTGTTTTCGCTTATGGCTCGGGGTCATCTACACCTCGAGAAGGATGTGTTCCAGGTGTCCCACAATAATAGGGAAACTTTGTCCTAGTTTGGCTTTGATCAGTCACAGGTTAAATGTCATTCAAAGTGGGTTTAAGGTGAATTTGTAAAGAAAATACTTGCAACATATTTGAATGCAACACAAGCCTATACACCTGCCAGTCGCCCAGAAGACATACACAAATTGATTAAAAAAGCAAGTATATTGTCAATAAACTACATTACTTTTATGGATTTTGAAAATCAAGCTTTTCTTCAATGTAACTTAATGGGAAAAATCCCCCAAAAATGCAACTCCTAAGCTAGATACCTAATTCTAACTTTAAACTTTTACAACATTTATGTATTGACATTGTATTCAGCTTTTTGATATTACAGTTTTTTAACTATTACAGTTTATATTTCAGGAAATATTCCAAGCATTTCAGATTTTTATTATGGGCGTGTAGGACTGGATGTTCAGAGCTACATATGACCTCACTGCCAGAGTAGAGAAGAGGTTTCAAACCTTCTGAAAAATATTAGTTTAAACCTGCTGATCCCAAAGTTCTCACATTATGTCATACATCATTTTAGGAAAGAGAGGTAGGAAAAAGTGTGCCGGCTACCCGTGTGACTTTGGCTTTTGGCTTTACAAATCTCGCCGGAAAATTGAGCATAATTGAGTCCTGCTATTGTTTTCAAGATCTCTTTCAGTTTTTAACATGAGGTAGTTTTGAAAGGTGCCACAAATACTGTTTCACATAGTGATTAGCTAATTAGTGCAATTTGACTCACATAAAACCCAATGGATGTTTTTAGCCTTTTCTATTCTCGGTTATATACTTTGATCTAACATTCTATATTTAGCCATTTTCATCTTTTTAACACTTTTCGAATTATTAAAACTGCTTCAGCTGCTTTTTCTTGCATTTTCAACTTTTGTCTTCTGATTCATACACCATTCAAACTTTTCCTTTTTCATCTTTTTCAATCATTAGGAGTTGTATAAAATGTTTAAACATTATGGTAACTATTCAACTTTTCATTGATATATATGCTAATTAATCCTATTCCCATTTATCCGACTATTCCGACAACTTTATCCCTTTCTTACACATTTAAGCCAGCCATGCAGTGTACTTTCATCTTCTCAGAATCCTGCATTTGGGCCTCAACAATATGTATTGTGTCTCTTTGGTTGTGTATTATTCGTCCTAGCTACTTTCTTTTTATCCGCAAGGCTTCTGTCCTAACAATATTTCCTTTTCTCTCTGTAGGGTTTGATATGAAAGGTACCTAATAGTGTCAACCCAAATGTTGCTATCCAAGTCCTGATGCTCCCCTCATGTTCACTCCCATAGCTTACGGATGCATTTCTGTAGATAGCTCAAGGCTTTAGCCCACTGTTGGCGGTGCGTGAGCATGTGTGTGAGTCAAAAAAGAAAAGATCAAGGATCAAAAAGCTCAAATAGACGCACTGAATAGCTGATATTCTACATTAAGTGGTTCAAATGCCAACCACCTGAAATGAAGCCATGCCAATATGCTTGATTTATGATTGAAAAGGCAGGTGCTGCCAAGGACATTCAATCACCAAGAGTTTTAGTTTTGGATGAAGAAATTAAAGCGTTTTCCTTCCAACTCTTCGACATATTCAGACTTTGTTTTAACTAGATGAGCACAGTCAGAAATACTGTTACTTAGAATATTAACACCAGAGCCATACATGATGTGAACTCTTACTGTGTTCATAGACAGTAGAGGTTTATTCTCTCTGGTATTTCTTAAAGTCCCAGTTCAATGAAAAGGTCAAGCCACTGGCATTTTGTTGTGGCTGGGTCTTTCCCTCTCACTCTCACACTTACAACCAAACACATGCAACATAATATTTCTCATTTTGGATTAAAGAAAAGGCTTGAAATTTGTACCAGAAAGATCACACCTTCATGACTGGCATACTCGGACCTGCACTTGATTGGGTGGAAGAAAGAAAATACACCATCTAGTGGTAGCCACTATATGTACATTCCTTTTGAACACCGTAACTTTAGTCTGTCATATTTGGCTCTTAAAAGGAACATCTCGTGCATTTATGGTGCTTTAGTGCCCTATTTTGTTTATTTGAATATAGATTTGATTATGTGTAACAAGCTGAGACTGTGAACGCAAATGCCGACGGTATGTATCTTATCAACCACATTTATTGCACACATGTTAAGCCAGGGAGAACTTCTTTAGATTTGATACAGGAAATACGCCCCAGTGCTGCTTGGAACCAACCGTTTCCTGTTCATTGTATGCACATCCGTATCACACACACACCCATTATGCACAAAAAATACGAGCAAAAGAATGAGGCCAACTTTCTTTTAAGTCCCAAAATGATGTGCTATTAGGGTCACTGAGGTTGACAGTAGTGTTGTGTAGTAGCTGGTGTCTATGCAACATGGCATCTATTGCACGTCTGTCCGTCCTGGGAGAGGGATCCCTCCTCTGTTGCTCTCCCTGAGGTTTCTCCCATTTTTCCCTTTAAACTGTGGTTTTTCTCCAGAAGTTTTTCCTTGTACGATGTGAGGGTCTAAGGACAGAGGGTGTCGTATTGTCATACTGATATTCTGTACACACTGTGAAGACCACTGGGACAAATGTAACATTTGTGATATTGAGCTATATAAATAAACATTGATTGATTGATTGATTGATTGATTGATTGATGTTGTCCTTTGAGAGCAATGCACCTTAGTTAGGTGACCATTATTTATAACTTAATAAATCGTCTTTTTAGCAATCATCTTTCTTCTACATCATTCTCAGTTGGCATCCCAGCAGGGTCGTATACTTGAGTATCAGCTTCCCTTTCTTTGGGGCTGCTTATTGCACCAATGCTAGAGCTGTCCGTGCTGTAATCCAGTGTCTTCTGATTTTTATCCAGTTTTTCCAGGTCTGTATAAGACAAAAAGGATGAGATTATTAGAGGACTTCTGTACTTCTGACTTTTGAACACTTTTGTAAACATAAAAACGGTTATGCAGTACCACATCTAATGTTCAATACTTATGTGAAATGTAGGCTTTATTTGTGTATGTATTTGTATAATCTGCTTCCATTACCAGCCTTTTCAATACTTTTATATTTTAACTTGCTTTTAAAATCTTTTTTTCTTATAACATGTCTTTTTTATTTTATAAGTACTCTTTTTCCTTTGGCCTTTTATCTGTACATTGCTGATGTGACCACGTAAACTTCCCCGCTTTGGGACGAATAAAGGCTTTCTGATTCTGACTTGACGTCCCACATATATGAAATAAATAGCTGGGGGAGTTTTGCAGAACCACATATTTCACAAGAGGAAACAGTTGGTTGAAAACAACATTCAACAGATATGAGGTTAAACTTTGAGCAAAGACCAGGCTCAATGTATCCTTGTGTTACTGGCCCAAAGATAAGTTGTTGGTTGTGTTGTACATTACTTACAATTGAGCACACTCTTGTTGACGAGGGTATAACCTCGTTCAGGGTTACTGCTCAGGTCAATTTGGTAGTAGAACCTCACTTCCGGAGGACACTGAGAGCGAGACAGGTTCTGAAGCAGGGGGATGATCCGATTAGACATAGGCTCCTCAGCTAGAGCCTGATGCATGATATACTTGCACCATCCATCCTGCAAGAAGTCTGGAGTGATAAGAAGAGCCCTTAGGTGGCTGTTCTGCACCGCCTGGCAAAACTCTGTGGCAATGGCACCTCCTGGACAGGCGTCTCTCTGCATAAGAAAGCACCTTAGACTGCGGGGAGAAGCCTCCAGGAAAGAGACCAGGCGGAAAGCCTCCTCAATGTCACTTTGCAAAGAGCTGTTGCACACAAACACGTCATAGTCTCGACTCCATCGTCGTGAACTCGAAGCAGAATGTGGCTGCTGAGGTTTTGAAGGGGCTGTCCCCAGTGATGATGATGGCAGAGAACAGCATGGGGATATAGATGAAGAGGATTCACGGCTGACAGAACACACTGACTTTTTTGGCACATGTGCCTCTTGTTCACGTTGTGCTGATGAAGTTACTCTTGATTTAAAGATTTTCTGGATCCATCCTTAAACGAGAAATAAAAACATGTTGATTTCTATGAGTTCTTCCTAGTCCACTTAAAAACCATAAAGTCTGATAACAATTACAATTAAAAGTTATGTGGATCATTTAGGACATTTTCTTTCCCACCTATGACATTTCAAATAATCCATGCCCAAAATGCTAAAACATGCACTTGTTGTGTTAAATATACTTGTCCTTAGACATAATGTAAATAAAGTTGTAGAATAGGTGGTTTCAAAATATTGTTTAAAATATCTAATAGCTACCAAGCACCCCCTAAAATGGCATTTAGATATATTAAAAAAATAACATTTAAAATAGGCTTTTCATTTACTTATTTTGCTATTATTTTGTGGAGATGTGTCTCCTGTAATGGTCAAAGCAATGTTGTTAAATAAGATGTCTAAATTGTCCTCCAATCCTGGAATGACCCATAAGAAAGTTACAGATTTAACAGTATTTACACTGATAAAGATAACGTTTGCATGAGAAATAAATGACTTAACTTACCATGCATGTTGTTAACTACATCCTGTATGCTCAATACCTCCACAAAATCCGTGCAGTAAAAAATAGTTTAAAGATGTCATTACTTAAAAAGATTTCCACTGACCCATACACGCGTTACTCAGAGAGGATAAACAAACTAATAACTGTACCAACAATGTGAAATTATCAAATAACAGCAACAGAAAGTAACAAAGTGAGAGAAACCTGGCTGCCGAGTGTCACTGACATCACCAAAAGAAAAGAGGAAGTTGGTTACTGCTGAAAGAAAACCCTCAGCATGTTGACTCAAATTGCAAATGCAAAGTGTGCTAAACATGTACTCCATTAAGCACGTAGTTAACTCTTTAAAAGCAAGCAATTCAATATAGCAGATTTTCTAGAAAAATAACATTTCCTTAGCTAGATTAACACTAGTTTGTGATGTGAATGTTAATATACTATTATTCTATTACAATTAACACGAATTAAGAGGAAGGACAGCATCAACCGTTGTAATCCACAACTTAAAATTACGGAAGCTAATGTCAAATCCCTTTTCCTCCCACAATGTATGTGTTTGGGTGTGTGTGTCTAGTGTGTGTCTGTGGTTTTATTTACATTTACATATTTTATGTATTTTATAATCTTGACCTAATACTTTCTGTTTTGTAGAAAAAGATACAAAAAAAAGACATGTGTATGTACAAGAACATTGACATTTACCAAACAATCACCATGCACACAGCTGAACATTTGCTGAGGTTACATTTGTTTGTGTATACGATTAGATACAATCGAGGCAATGATGTCAATGAAGGAAGTATGAAGCAAGCTGGCATAATATTAGATTTACAAAAAACACCCTTTGCAATAGTACCCCCTGGCACACCATCAGCAACCACTTCTCACTTTCAGTTAAAAGGCTGTCCTCTAACCTGCCATGTGTAAGGAACTGGTTCAATCAAAACCGCAGTAGCATTTCAACATGCAAATAAAAGAGAAGACAAAATAAATGTCCCTGTTCCCAGAGACGAGAAAAAACTGGGGAATGTATTCCTGTTTTTAGTGACAGTATCAATGTATACTGTTAGAGTATTACCTACAAATTAGGAGTCCTGCCTTGAAATGTTGGTTGTTGAATAAAGGTAAGTGATATTCAAAAAGTGTGATTTTGAAATCAAAAGTAGACTACTCAATGCAGACAAAATTAACTCTGTTTGTACACTATAACGTGTAGCCTATTAAAACTAAATTCATTAATCTAGGCCTACTTGGATTACATGGATTAGTGTGGTTTAGTTTAATGTACACATCTGATCATATATTTTGTATTTTCAATAAATCTCGATAAGCTAGATAAATTAGGGCAAAATAAACAACAATTCCATCTGAAATATAGGAGAAAGTAGCAGCAAATAGCAATACTGTAGGAAATGTGTATTTAAAGTGAAATGATACATTAAATGTGTTTTTGTTGTTAACTTAGTGAACTGGTTTGAGTTTGTTTTACTCCTTCTTCTGTTATTTAAAAACAGCTTTAAGTTGCATTTACCGCCACCTTTTGGAATGGAGTGTGGGTCAGCACAGTGTAACCGGTATAACCATAGAATGTGTATAAATAAAGGGTAGGCCTATAACCCTAAATCCTTAATATAATTCTTGTTTTAAAAAAAAAACCTAAACACTGTCCTGTATATCACATCCGCTGAAACCCTTTACAACATCTCTATTATATGTAATTCTGTATGGTTTTTGTTCAGTGCTTTCTTTAGTGATAAACGGTCTTGGTATCTTGGACATAGCAACAACATGTGCTCAACTGTTTCGTCATTGCCACAATATTCACATTATCCTGATGTCTGTTTTTTCATTATGAATAATGTGCTATTTAGCCCTGTGTGACCCAATCTTGATTGGGTCACACAGGGCTAAAGAGAGGGAAACCATTTTATTCAGCTATAAGATAAATAGTGCAAAAACAACAACAAAATAACAATACTTACCTGAAGGAAAATACAAGTAATCACATGTGTATTTAAAGTAAAATGATTAATTAAATGTGTTTCTTTTGAAATGTTCTTAGTGCACTGTTATGATGTTCTTAATGAGAGGGAAATGTATAACCTCCCTCCTCGTCGAACGATTTGCAAAAAAACTGCGCATGCGTGTTCTTCGATGGCGAAACGTCACCGGAAGTGCGCGTCACTTCCTAGTGCTGCATCTGACGTGTCTAAAACAGTTTTGCTCTGGTGGTGGATTTTACTCGTGGGGGATTTATTATCTATCGTATAGATATCTGGTAAGAAGTAATTGTTTGACAATTAAACACCGGCCCTTGTAAAGACTCATTTAACAACTCATTTATCGCTGAGCTTCTGTTTAACCCTTTTTGTCCGTATATGTTTCTTTGATCCAGACACAAGGTGGCAAGATGCTAGATTTCTTCACCATCTTCAGCAAAGGGGGGATAGTGTTGTGGTGTTTTCAGGGAGCCGGGGTCACCGAATCCTTCACCGGGCCTGTCAACGCTCTGATCCGCTCCGTAATCCTTCAGGTGGGACAACAGGCTGCTCAAAACCCTCTGACAGTTCTCTGTTATGGCTTGGACTGCTAATGCTCATGCTAGCAAACATTAGCTTATTGCGCAACGTTCGTGGTCTAAAACGTTTAGCTACTTTGATTGTGTGCTTACATACCATATGTTGGTGACCAGGTGTCCTGCTTTGTGTGGGACTGAACTGCATTTTTATCATTTGTCCCCCATCCTTCAAATTGAGACCATATCCCTTATTTGATAGGAACGATAGTCGCCCGTATACAACTCGGTTTTTACTCTGGTTGCCAGCTGTGACCCAGGAAATGTTGTTGTAAAACTGCCATTGTCGATCCTGAACATTTCAGAAATGGATCCAGCATCCTAAATAACAACATTAACACTCCAAAATTGTCCAAATCGGCCAAACCATTTCATAACTATTGTCAACATAGGCTATAATGCTAAATAACGCAATTTATGCTTATTGACCAACATAATGCAAGTTAGCATCCGGCAGATTCGATGTGCTAGGGACCCGTACTATACGTTTCTAATCTGCAACATATGTTATTGAAATCTAAATGACCTCTGTGCACATGTGGCTTGTTGGCACCTGGTCACCATATCATAATCACCATGTAACAAAGAATCGTAAGTTGAATGTTGACAAATGCAGTGCTAGAGACTTATTTAGCGTTGTTATGGAGACGCAGCAGGCTAGCTATAGTAGAAACGAGATGTTTGTGTGTGTAGCTGCTGTTGACATGTCAACGATGTTTGTTATGTTACAGGAGCGCAGTGGGAACAATTCATACACCCATGAGGCCCTGAATCTGAAATACAAACTCGACAATGAGTTTGAGTTGATTTTTGTGGTAAGCCTCTCACCTCTACACTACATAAATGACATTAAAACACAATGTAGGTGTTCAAATCTGCAACATATGTTCATGTTGTTTTTAGTTCTACATACATGAGATCACTCTTCTCTTTCCCTTGTCTCTGTCCAGGTGGGTTTTCAAAAGATCCTGACGCTGACGTATGTGGACAAGTTCATAGATGACGTTCAGCTCCATTTTAGGGATCGTTATAAGAATGAGCTGGAGCAAAAGGGGCCCTTGAAGCTAATCCAAAACAACTTTGAATTTGAAGATGACTTCTTAATGCTTCTTAGGTAAAGACATACATTTTTGCAATTTATAGTACATATATATGTGTCTGCTGTGGCAAACAAAAGTGTACATTTAAATATGGTGAAGATGCTTCATTAGCCAGTCATGGCTTTGTCTTGCACATTCTGATATGCATCACATTTTTACAACCAGGGATGCGGAGAAGAGCAGCAAAGCTCGGAGCCAGGGCAACATGCGGACCTTTGTTCAGTCCGAGAAATCCCAAAAAACTGTGAAGTCAATGATCGAGACCAAAGGTGGGGAAAAAGTCAAGGAACAGGGTGGCAAGAAGAATAAAAATGCCAAAAAGGAGGGTAAGTGATTTCAGAAGGCTTTGTTGTCCGAACAAAAATTGACATGAATGAAATCTCACCGCTGACTTCTTTTGTTATACCAATCTTTTCCAGCTCCTGCAGCTGAGCCTGTCAAAGTGGATCCAGCTAAGGCTGGGCAGAAGACGGTTGAAAACGGTGATCAGGGCTTGACTTCCGAGGAGATCATGCAGAACAGGGAGAAGTTATTTCGCAAGCGCACAGCCGTCCCTACTGAAAAACCCATGTAAGAGAAAATACATTCATAAATATCAAGCAAGATATAGTATCCAGGGTGTCCGCGGGGTCTTAAAAAGTATTACAAGTTGATAAATCAATTTAGCCAAAATGAAGGCTATTAAAACAAGTATTAAACGGCATTTTCCAAGGTTTTACATTCTGTAGCTTGTTTTCAATAAGTATATGAATTGTCCAAAGAGGTTGTGTTCTACAGTCTGCCTGAATGTAATCATGGCGTAGGTGTGTAGTGTGATTCTGTGTAGTTTATTTATGGCATCCCGTTGGGTTTGACGTCATCTGAACAGGACATCGCACGCTCACTGCTTGATAGCGCGCGAAGGTCCGTTTACGCCGGTTGCTAAACAACATCGTTATGGGGAAAGGCAAGTTTGCGTCCAAATGGTTGGGAGATAAGGAGGAAGGACAATCAATACTGTATATAGTCAATGTGAGGTAAAGTGTGTCGCCAAGGTAACCGGTTAAAACTCAAAGTGGCAATGAGGTCTTAAAATGTGTGGAAAGGGTCTTAAAAAAGGTCTTAAATTTGACTTCAGGATTCCTGCATACACCCTGAGTATCATTTAATGTGCTTTGCAGACTTGCCAACAGCAGTTTATTAAGTCTGTGTCAGTTCCATTTCAGCGATATGAAAAGTATTGATCCCGAAGTGTATTATTAAAAGGGACACCCCTTAACTTTAATAGTTATGATTGTGTCAGGAGAAAGCAAATGCTTGTTACCTACCTTGTTATTGGTTTGCTTGCCTTCCATAGAGCCAGAAACATTGTTCAATAGCTAGGAGATGATGTCAGTCACCTAGTTAAAAATGAATCTTATTGCTTCTTTTTTAATGAGCTAATTTTAGTATTCTGTCATCCTGCTCACAGTAAATCCCCAAAGCCTCAGAAGCCTAGGGAGAAACAGATGCGTGTTTGGCACAACGGTGGCAAAAGCACCACCAAGGACCTGGACTACAGCGGAAGGAATGGAGATGGATCCTCCAATGGCGATCAGAACCAGGAAGCACAAAGGGACCCGGTAAATAATGTTCACACTCCGCCCCAAAGATGTCTCCAGTCAAAGAGACATCTGTATTAGTCACATTGAAGATGTTAAATGAATTCCTCCTTTTTGAATGTGTCTTAGGAGATGCAGCTGAACTCCATGAAGGGAGACCTGCTGTCTGTGGACTGTGAGTCCAGCGAGGAAGAGGAAGACGAGATGGAGGATGAAAAGGAGAAAGGGGAGAGAGTGGTTGTCAATCAAACAATCAAGACGAGGTAAGTTATTTTTTATTGCCTCATTTTCAAACTCATCTGTCCAAACTGTATAAATAAAATAGAAAAAATGCTTTAACTAATCCAAAAGGAACTACCGCAAGAGAAAAAACAATCGATAAACTATTAAAGTAAAAGGAAAAAAATCAATATAAATAATAGTCAATTCTTTTGTTTTTCAGCTCCAAGAAGAGTGGCGGTTTTGGGGGCATGTTCGGGATGCTCAAGGGCCTCGTGGGCTCCAAGAGCCTGACCCGGGAGGACATGGAGCCAGTTCTGGAGAAGATGAAGGACCACCTCATCGGTACGCCATCACATATCTCAACTGCCCCTTTCCTTTTCTTCAACATTTAAAATGAACTTTTCTGTTATTCATTCTTCTTATAATCCTATAGCAAAGAATGTAGCAGCCGACATCTCCTCCAAGCTCTGTGACTCTGTAGCCATCAAACTGGAGGGCAAAGTCATGGGCACATTCACCAGTAAGTAACCTTGGCACCATCCTCTCCCACTTCCTTTAATAATCATTTAGTTTCAATGCAATGTCCTTCTCTGAGCGCACCAGTCTACATGCTGGGGAAAGTAATGTGATTACAGTAATGGTGCTCCACATCATCGTCTTGATGATTACTGCAGTAAATGGATTAAAACAGGAACTTTCCCTCAGGTTCATCTGCACAGGATATGATTTCAAATGTTGCCCAGACAAGAATGTTGTACTTGTAAACATCACACATATTATAAAGTCAAATATGAGAAGTGTTGCGACACCATGTGCTTATTTGACATTGTAGATTATTTATAATATGAGCTTTTTTGCTTTAGATTTAGCAATACATCAATACTAAGACAACAAACTGGCCAGTCTGTGTAGTGTTTTCCAATTAAATAACATAATAGGCAATATCTTGATAACAGCTCATAGCCAATCATGAAGGGCCTTAAAAGTGTTTAAATCATACTGATAATATTTCCCCTTTCTGGTGCTCTCTGTGTGTGTGTGTGTGTGTGTGTGTGTGTGTGTGTGTGTGTGTGTGTGTGTGTGTGTGTGTGTGTGTGTGTGTGTGTGTGTGTGTGTGTGTGTGTGTGTGTGTGTGTGTGTGTGTGTGTGTGTGTGTGTGTGTGTGTGTGGTGTGTGTGTGTGTGTGTGTGTGTGTGTGTGTGTGTGTGTGTGTGTGTGTGTGTGTGTGTGTGTGTGTGTGTGTGTGTAGCTGTGGCCTCAACTGTAAAGCAGGCCTTGCAGGGCTCTCTGGTGCAGATCCTGCAGCCCAAGCGGAGGGTGGATATTCTGAGAGATGTGATGGATGCGCAGAGCCAGCGGAGGCCTTTTGTCATCACTTTCTGTGGGGTCAACGGGGTGGGGAAGTCCACCAACCTGGCCAAGGTGAGTTTTTTGTGTTAATAGTGTAATGACATGTACTCCAATTAGACCATTTCCTGTAGGAGCCTCTTTGTTTGCTGACACAGATAACTAGTTCTAGGCTCAGGGGTTTACTGGGTAGGGTTGGCATTGTTTTGTAAGAGGTCATGTCAATCTCTATGTTAGGAGAACATGCCTGTCATCTAAAGGGAACACCCAAGAGCACTTGGAGGCTCTTGGGTGTTCCCTTTAGATGACATAGTAATTCTGTTAATTAAAAATAAACAGCATAAATGGGAAATTGCTAATGTGCATAACACAGTAGATTCAAATAGCTGTTTTAACCCAGATATACTAGTGCAGTGTTACATCATTGGTGATGGCCTACAGGTAAACCACACTAAAGTACAGGTAAACCACACTAAAGTACAGGTAAACTACACTAAAGTACAGGTAAACCACACTAAGGTACAGGTAAACCACACTAAGGTACAGGTAAACCACTCTAAAGTACAGGTAAACCACACTAAAGTACAGGTAAACCACACTAAAGTACAGGTAAACCACACTAAGGTACAGGTAAACCACACTAAAGTACAGGTAAACCACTAAGTACATGTAACCACACTAAAGTACAGGTAACACCACACTAAAGTACAGGTAAACCACACTAAAGTACAGGTAAACCACACTAAGTACAGGTAAGCCACACTAAGGTACAGGTAAACCACACTAAAGTACAGGTAAACCACACTAAAGTACAGGTAAACCACACTAAAGTACAGGTAAACCACACTAAAGTACAGGGTAAACCACACTAAGGGTACAGGTAAACCACACTAATTACAGGTAAACCACACTAAGGTACAGGTAACCACACTAAAGTACAGGTAAACCACACTAAGGTACAGGTAAACCACACTAAGTACAGAGGTAAAACCACACTAAGGTACAGGTAAACCACACTAAAGTACAGGTAAACCACACTAAAGTACAGGTAAACCACACTAAAGTACAGGGTAAACCACACTAAAGTAGCAGGTAAACCACACTAAAGTACAGGTAAACCACACTAAGAGTACAGGTAAACCACACTAAAGTACAGGTAAACCAGCACTAAGTACAGGTAAAAAACCACACTAAAGTACAGGTAAACCACACTAAAGTACAGGTAAACCACACTAAAGTACAGGTAAACCACACTAAAGTACAGGTAAACCACACTAAAGTACAGGTAAACCACACTAAAGTACAGGTAAACCACACTAAAGTACAGGTAAACCACACTAAAGTACAGGTAAACCACACTAAAGTTACAGGTAAACCACACTAAAGCACAGGTAAACCACACTAAAGTACAGGTAAACCACACTAAAGTACAGGTAAAACCACACTAAAGTACAGGTAAACCACACTAATAGTACCACTAAGGTACAGGTAAACCACACTAAAGTACAGGTAAACCACACTAAAGTACAGGTAAACCACACTAAGGTACAGGTAAACCACACTAAAGTACAGGTAAACCACACTAAAGTACAGGTAACCACACTAAAGTACAGGTAAACCACACTAAAGGTACAGGTAACCACACTAAAGTACAGGTAAACCACACTAAAGTACAGGTAAACCACACTAAAGTACAGGTAAACCACACTAAGTACAGGTAAACCACACTAAAGTACAGGTAAACCACACTAAAGTACAGGTAAACCACACTAAAGTACAGGTAAACCACACTAAAGTACAGGTAAACCACACTAAAGTACAGGTAAACCACACTAAAGTACAGGTAAACCACACTAAAGTAAAGGTAAACCACACTAAGGTACAGGTAAACCACACTAAGGTACAGGTAAACCACACTAAAGTACAGGTAAACCACACTAAAGTACAGGTAAACCACACTAAAGTACAGGTAAACCACACTAAAGTACAGGTAAACCACTCTAAAGTACAGGTAAACCACACTAAAGTACAGGTAAACCACACTAAAGTACAGGTAAACCACACTAAGGTACAGGTAAACCACACTAAGGTACAGGTAAACCACACTAAAGTACAGGTAAACCACACTAAGGTACAGGTAAACCACACTAAAGTACAGGTAAACCACACTAAAGTACAGGTAAACCACTCTAAAGTACAGGTAAACCACACTAAAGTACAGGTAAACCACACTAAAGTACAGGTAAACCACACTAAAGTACAGGTAAACCACACTAAAGTACAGGTAAACCACACTAAAGTAAGGTAAACCACACTAAGGTACAGGTAAACCACACTAAAGTACAGGTAAACCACACTAAAGTACAGGTAAACCACACTAAAGTACAGGTAAACCACACTAAAGTACAGGTAAACCACTCTAAAGTACAGGTAAACCACACTAAAGTACAGGTAAACCACACTAAAGTACAGGTAAACCACACTAAGGTACAGGTAAACCACACTAAAGTACAGGTAAACCACACTAAAGTACAGGTAAACCACACTAAAGTACAGGTAAACCACACTAAAGTACAGGTAAACCACTCTAAAGTAAAGGTAAACCACACTAAAGTACAGGTAAACCACACTAAAGTACAGGTAAACCACACTAAAGTACAGGTAAACCACACTAAAGTACAGGTAACCACACTAAGGTACAGGTAAACCACACTAAAGTACAGGTAAACCACACTAAAGTACAGGTAAACCACACTAAAGTACAGGTAAACCACACTAAAGTACAGGTAAACCACACTAAAGTACAGGTAAAACCACACTAAAGTACAGGTAAACCACACTAAAGTACAGGTAAACCACACTAAAGTACAGGTAAACCACACTAAAGTACAGGTAACCACTCTAAAGTACAGGTAAACCACACTAAAGTACAGGTAAACCACACTAAAGTACAGGTAAACCACACTAAAGTACAGGTAAACCACACTAAAGTACAGGTAAACCACACTAAAGTACAGGTAAACCACACTAAGGTACAGGTAAACCACACTAAAGTACAGGTAAACCACACTAAAGTACAGGTAAACCACACTAAAGTACAGGTAAACCACTCTAAAGTACAGGTAAACCACACTAAAGTACAGGTAAACCACACTAAAGTACAGGTAAACCACACTAAAGTACAGGTAAACCACACTAAAGTACAGGTAAACCACACTAAAGTGAATACTTAAATAATTTCAGAATTATGTCAAGGAGATAAGTATAATGCTATGATATTAAATAATTGAATATTATAGGTCATGTGCAGTGATATGCTTTTTGCTTTTCGATAGCAGTCATTTGAACTTGTCATGTCGGAAGCTTGAGGAGGAACAAAACACGTTTTTGCAGTTTTTGTTCCTTTTTTGCATTTATTTCTGGAAACTGATGTTTAAGTGATATTTTATATATAGTATTAAGATTAGGAATACAAAACTGAAACTTAACTAATGCACACAAAGGAATTCCATATCTCTTCTGGCTTAAATATCACTATCCTTCTGGTTACTTAAAGTATATTCAGCATCATTAAGCATTTAAAACAGCCTTACATTTCTTACAACCCTGAATTCAAACTAAAGCTAAATTGCTTATCTAATTGTCTTCTGTGAAAAAAGTGAATTGATTATTGTATTGTATTTTTTCGCAGCGCAAGTTCTAGCCATATTTTCTTCAGCGTTCATTTGTTGCATTGAAACGTGCCCACATTGTGCCCCACACATGTTCATGTAAACTCCTCCCTGTTCTCCAGATCTCCTTCTGGCTGATAGAGAACGGTTTCACGGTGCTGATCGCGGCCTGTGACACGTTCCGAGCCGGAGCCGTGGAGCAGCTGCGCACTCACCAGCGCCGCCTGAACTCTCTGCACCCCCCCGAGCAGCACGGGGGCCGCCCCGTGGTCCAGCTCTATGAGAAGGGCTACGGGAAGGATGCTGCTGGGATCGCCATGGAGGCCATTGCCTATGGTAAAATATCTATTTCCTAACTAAGGCTGCACAATTTGGATAAATAACAAATTGCGATTATTATTTTGTTATGCTTCACAGTATTGGAAGGATTGATTTTTTTTGCACGATTACTTTTATTATCATTGGATATATATGTTAATCTGATCAGGGTGTATTTTATTTTGTTAAGTCTGAAGTAAATGATTTGTAGGCCAGGATATCTCCAGCTCCAAAATACATTCATCATTTAACACTTATTAAGCATTTAAAGTATGGACTAGCCCATTTAGCGATTTCGATAAATTACCCCTCTGTATTCCTAGCTGGGGTAAGTTTGAGAAACCGGCTCGAGATACACTTTTTGTTATATCCCGATAGCAATGAATATCTTAAGTGTTTTGCCAAAAACCCATAAAAAAATGTCATCTGTGGAAGCCGTGGCGCTGTAAAAAGCACGACCAATCATTTTAGCCGGCCCTGCTAAAAATAACTGGATGGCCTACCTGCCCGTCAGCCTTCCATCTGTGCACAAACTTACCTCGTGCCCTCATTGGTCATGTGCACGTTCGTGTGTTGGAGGAGGGGCTCTGTAAGGAAGTGGCAGATTTTTTACGGCTGTGTATTTTCAAATTCCAGCGCATTCCAGCTGGTTTCTCCAAAATGACCTACCCCACCTTTAAGATTTTGTTCCTTGTTGATTTCACACGCCATTCCCATTAAGCACGAATGCCACCTAAATGGTCAAATAACATGTACTCCAACTCTTCAGCCCGCAACCAGACTTTCGATGTGGTGCTGGTGGACACCGCTGGGCGTATGCAGGACAACACGCCCCTGATGACAGCGCTGGCCAAACTCATCGCGATCAACATGCCCGACCTAGTACTGTTTGTTGGAGAGGCTCTGGTTGGCAATGAGGCAGTTGACCAGCTGGTAAGAACACACATGTTGGATTCAAATGTGGAAAGCAGTATATTGATTCTCTTTATTACATTAGATTTAGTTTCATGCACAGACTGAAGGCTTAGTTTCAGCTCACCCTTAATCAACAACACTAATAGAGTGGTGCTTTGGTATTTGGAAAATAGCTCGAAATAAGGTCTGAAAAACAAACCTGTTTGATAAATGCACGTTTTGTAAAACAGTCATAAATCTATCGATTAGATTTATGATTCAAAAATTACAAAAGTAGGGTAGACATGTGGATATTATCCGGCTGAACAAAACGTGCACTTATCTAACAGGTTCGTTTTCGTGTTGCTTTTTATTTGTTTAACTCTCCAGCAGAGGGCAGTGTTGCTCCAGTAATCTGTTATCATGTGTGTGGTGGACAGATGTTTACTCAGCCGTCACCAGTTTTTCCAAGAGTGACTCATTTTTCCTTTCCGGTGTCTTCAGGTTAAGTTCAACCAGGCTCTGGCCGACCACTCCATGTCTGAAAAGCCTCGCCTCATTGATGGGATTGTTCTCACTAAGTTTGACACCATCGATGACAAGGTATGTGATAATGGAGTTTTGTAGACTGACCTGTACGTTACTTCACGAGAGCTCCCTCAACAAAAAAAGTGGAATATTGCAGTATATAAGCTTTGTGGCAAACACACCTTTATGATACTTACATGTTTGTTCAGCAGGATAGTCTCTACATATTAACACCTTTTTTTAAATTCTTGACGGGTGAAAGCGATAAGCAGAAGTAAAAAGCTCATGTTATAAACAAACTGCATCATGGCTGCACGTCAACACCGCTAGGCTAAAGGCGTCTAATTTTCAGCGTGATGACTTTTAGTAATTTGCTAGCAACTGCTGTTTCTATGACACAGGAGCTTTGGACATTTAAGAGTTGGGTATTTACCGATTTATTTTATGTTGTAGAACATAATGTGAAAATCTGTTCAGCCTGTGTAAACCAGACCAAAAGCCTTTTTTAAAGTGGAATCGGAAGTGGTACAATTCTGACTCATAACTGCAAAACTATTTCTATCTGGCTTTAACCATGTGTGTGAAGTTATTAAAGTGTCACACTCATGTGTCATCCTTCCTCCTTCACAGGTGGGTGCTGCCATCTCCATGACTTACATCACAGGCCAGCCCATTGTGTTTGTGGGCACCGGGCAGACCTACAACGACCTGCGCAGCCTGAACGCCCGCGCCGTGGTCAGCGCCCTGATGAAGGCCTGAGAGGCTGCATGATCCACTGTGTAACTCATCGTCGCAACGCCAACAAAAACCTTTCTGCCACAGCCGTGAGATGTCCACCCTTGCTAACCTGCGTTCGTCATCCCCTCTCTCTACTTTGCACCAAATGAACTCATGTCATGCACAGGACTTTATTTTCCCGGTAAAGTGTGCACATTGAAAGACGGAACATTTTTGCAACAAATCCAGAGGGGCCTCTCCATGAGTAATTCTAAACTTTCGGGCCGACAATAAAAAGCTAAAACAATGGTCCCATCCAAGTGACATTCTAAATGGACCTAGGCTGTAAAATGTCATCAGTTTACTGCGTAATTCAGTAAAGAACAAATTAAAGTCTACCTGGCGTTCTGTCAGTCAGTTTTCCCCTCTTCATGTAAATGAGGCCAGGTTGTGAAGGCTTGTTGACGTGACATTTCAGCAGCTGCCTGTGCCTGAGGAAAGCTTAGTGACCATAGTGCCTGTCTCTTTAGTTACCACTTTCACTACATGGGGTGGTGTAAATTAATATAACAATGGCAGTCAGAAACCGCCATCCAGAGGGGTCTCATTCTGTACAACATACAGATGGTGTGCATGGATATCAGAACTTGTGAAGTTAGTAGATGTTGTACTCCTCTGTCAAAAATGGAAATCGCAGCTACGGTACAATAGTTCTGGACTGATTGTTCTATGAAAGTTATCTCCCAGAGCTCTTTACCTACCTAACATTTTAATGACTAAATGGACACATCGATTCCTCAGTTCATAAATGATGAAAATATATTTTGTATTTATCTCTGTAGAGGTTTTCCATTGATTTTCAGACTTGTGTGGTCTGTTGAAGTTATACACGCCTTCTTATTTATGTTTTCCCCCTCTGATTGACTTCTTCTTGTAAGAGGAAATATAAGTCTTAAAAATCTCTAGCCCCCCCCCCCTTTAATTTGCAGTAGTGCAATATGAGAGAATTGACAATTTGAGCTAATTTATGAGAATGTAAACATTTCTAAATAAAGCTGCTATATGCTATAACAGCCAGTGGAACTTTTTCTGTCTTGTCACGTGAACCTCCAGTATGATCAAAAATGAGAAGACCAATGGGATACCAAAAGCTTTATTTTGGAAAAAAAAATACTTATAAATATGTCAGAAAACTATTATAGTATTAAAAATTACAAAAAAGGCTTACAAAGAACAGAGGAGTGGCAAAGTGATTGAAACAGACTGGGAGCATCTCTGCTATGAAGACTTTTATTTTTAGAAAAGGATTTTAACAATGTATTTGCAAGTAAGCCATCCATCACTGTGATAAGTATTTCCACCCATCCAGCAGTGTGCAAGTCAAGTTTTACTGGTTTCAGGGACGGAAACAATACTTGTACATCAACACAGCATTTCTATTGGTTAAGAGTATGTGATGTGCGTTAATGTCTGCGGCTACAACTCCTTACAGGTCGGTTAGGTCAATGAGTTGCGGATTGTTTGCATATTTGTAACCCAAATCCAATCGATCGAACATCTGTCAGTGGATCTACGATTTGTCACATTCAAAAAGAGAACAAAACATTCATCACCAATCACCATTTTGTAACGTTTCTTTTTACTGCAGCTCTCCAAATATTGAGCAACATTTCATAACAGTTCCGCTCAACTGTGAGGTTGAGTATTGGCAGTTACTTTAAACTTCCTTTTCCCTTTTTAAACCAAAGATAATAACAATAAAGAAAATCACAGACACCTGTGAGACACTGTCAACAGTTCTTAAGTCTCCCATCACCCATAAATCCATTGATTGAAATCAGACTTGTGCTACCCAAAGGAGCCTGACCTCACGACGGAGCTGTGGAGGAAAATGACTGATACTGATCCCGACTGTGTGCCTGTCAAGAATGATGGTCTGGGGCAAAAAGAAGGAAGGGACTTAAGTGAGCATTTGAGAAACAGAGAGCATCTACCAGCGAGTGCCATGCATGCAATACTGCAAAGTCAGATGTGTGTTTGTGTAAAGAGATACCAGCAGGTCTTTTGATACTGAAAATCCAAAACAGTTGAATTTTCTATCTACCAGCATGCAGCAAGAAAACAAGCCTTTCACATTTGTTTTATTCTTGAAATGTCCCCGCCGGTGGCCACTGTGTGAAGTCAAAGAGAATCATTTAGTCCTAACCTTGAAGGAGGCTTTTCTGTGTGCCGTTAAATCCGTTCTGCTGTTCTTCCCCATTTAGTGCAGGAGACCCTGCTGAGAAAGATGAAACAAAAACGCATTTTAAAGTGAAATGTGATAAATCCCACATTTTCTTTTCCCATAGAGTGGTGCAGTAATGAGTCGTCACAATGGAATATAGTTAGCATTTCAGCGCTTTCTGGGCCCTCATCTCGATGTCATTTTTAGATCATATAAGAGAATAACAAGACTACCAACGCCATCACGGCGAACATGAGTCTGCCTTTCGCTTAGTGGCGGTGACGTGAAGTTGTGCGACTGTAATGTTTGTTTATAGTGTCGTTGGCTGATTACTACATTTACACTTCCATTATAACAAAAGTGGTGTCAATATGTGGGAATGATCCTGCCTCACTAAATGTGTAGGTATCAAACATTTATTTTCTGCAATATTCAAAAATCCAATGGATAAATCCCAGTTTTATTCTTAAAAAAGGAGCGCTTAGATCCAGTCAGCCTTAAAAATACATCACTCAACACAACGTCAGAAACGAGACAACAATATATTCCCTAAATCAAATCTGCAAAATGTATTTTAATAGTCCTTACCCCATCCGTTAGTAACCACGTCCCGGCTGCAGATCTCATTGGCCAGCCTCTCGAAGTACTCTGGCAGGTCGGCATACTCGTCTCCATAGGAGATGACCTTGATGCCCTTGTCGAGCATGTTGTCACGCAGCTTCTTGAACTCGCCCACGTCCTCTCGTCGTACGAGCATGAAGTGTTCCAGGTCCGACTTGTGTTTCACGGCCTCCAGGAACAGAGCCTGGAAGGTGGTGTCGTCCACTGTGCGCCCGCAGCCCAGAAACACAAAGGATTTGGTCTCATACAGCTTCTGGATCTCACGCTGTTGAGACCAGCGGTAGTATTTTATTATTACACTTACGCAAAAGCTACCATTGCAAAAACATGAAAGTATGCAGACAGAAGCAATTTTGGTCATTTACGCTTCATGTACTTAGTGGGAAACATTACCTATAGAGTAGTGTTCATTTCGTTGACTAAAACTATGACGAAATATGTTCGTCAACGACCTTTTTTTCCATGACTAAAACGAGACGATGACGAGACGGCACCGACGGCAGTAAACAATAACTAACGAAATCAACATGCAATATCGTTGACGAAAAGTGACGAGACGAAAATGTAGTTTACTAAATAAAAACTATGCCAAAATCTCTCTTTACCTTCGTTGACGAAACGAAATATTATCAAAGATAACGTTACATTTCTGATCAGTCAGTTTTTCTCCCAGCAGTTCCATTTCCGGTGCTGCGGCTGGGCAGCAGCTGTGTGTCTGTGGTGCGCGCGGCGGTACATTTGAATTACACCAGGCAGCCGCACAATGTGAACTGTCAGGAAGACTCGAGTCTAACTCACCTTATTAACCAACAGGGCTTGGTCGCAGGGGGGGGCCCCCTGAAAATGGCTGTTGATCGTAAAGCAATATCGAACGAGACCACTTAATGTTATTACATGGCACACGAGTTTAGCTTTAGCAACTTTAGCGGTGGTGATGTGAAGCCATGCAACCTGTAGTTTGTTTATAGCCTACCGTTTTTTTTTGCTTTTGTCGATTGTATTAATGCTTCAAAAACCATAGTAGTGGTGTTAATATTTTGAAATCGACTTTTTGAAAAGAATATGTAAGTTTCATAAACGTTGTTACCACAGAGCTTATTTTCTGGTTTAATCTAAAAAGCCAATAGAAAATTCCAATGTCTTTTTGTAGAGGGAGCCCTTGCTCCTTACTTTCTGGCTCGGCCTACATCAACACATCATCCCTGCAGCACTCTACAGTGAACACTTTCAGATCTCACCATAACTTCAGTGTTCCTCAGTACATTCTGGTAGCCTGCAGGGTGCAGCACGATACCACTGGGGTTTGTGTAAACACCGTGGATATGCAGAACACTTAACCTCCGTTTCTCCTGAGCCCACTCCAACACCTAGACACACAAGCACACACACACAAACACACACTTAACAGTCCATTGCACTCAATCCTGTTCTGGCTGGGAGTAAAATCACTGAACAGCAGTTAGAGGATATTAGCCCTGATGGAGAGGAGGCATAAATACCAGGACTGAGAGGCAAAGCAAACATGTGTCTCAGAAGCCTCCAACCAACTCTTGCCCATTTGTGTTTTGTATAACAAAAAAAAAAAACTCTAATGAGCTGGGAGGTCAATTTCATCATCGAATGATTGGCTTTTGGCAGAGAAACTTGTCCGAAGTGGAACAAACCGGTTTATTTTGACAAACACAAAAAGCAAATATTGGTCGATCTATAAAATTGAACAGCAGCTGATAAATGGTTAGAACTTTAACCTTCCTCCACCTGTCAGAGATAAAAAGGCTGTTTCAGGTCAAAGGATCAACTCTTCTTCAAAACTTCATTTAAGTAATGTTTTTGTTTTGTTTTTGACTGTGCAAGTGATTCCAACCACATGTACCTGTCACTTTCTACTTGGGATTTCATTTAAAATAATCAGCTAAATCTAAATAAACAAACTCCCAAAGTCTGAGCATAACATAAGCACCTTGCTTTAGTGACCTTTGCACTCATTTGAAAAAGCTGATCAAGATCAATCAATGGCTGATCACGATGGGAAACTGTTTACCTTCTTCTCGTCTGTCAGGTCCAGAGACTCCAGCTTCGTACCCTGGTGGGCTGCGTAGATCTCCAACAGGTTGTCGAAGTTAGTGGTGAGCACCAGCGCCCCGCTCTCCATCAACTGCAGCACCGAGCGCAGTAGATGCTTCCCTGCGTGCTCCATCTTACACTCCAAATCGTCAAACACCTCGTAAAGACAGTCCTTGAAGAACGTGGATCGTACATTCCCTGTTCTCTGTATGAAAAACAAGACAGGAAATGCAGGGATTAATTAGGTTGTGTGCCGGGGTACTGCACAAGGAACATGGATTGCTTTTTGTTTGTAGAAAAGGAAGAAAATGGGAGCATAGAGAACCGTAGTGACGCGTCCTAAAACCCGGAAGTAAGTTAGCATTTTTTCCTTCGATAAAAAGCAATGCAATTTCTCCATAGGATTTTGGAAAATAGCTCCAAATAAGGTCTGTGTTTGACACAAATTGAAGAGACAGATCACGTTTTGTTCTACAACATGTAGGAGCAAACACAATATCTGTGGCTTAAAGCCCACCTCTGCTCCGCGCCGTCCTTTAGATGAGCCTGGTCAGATTTAATAAAAGGAGTTCAAAACACCGGCATAAAAGTTATAACAATAATCTGATTTTAATACAGTAAAAAACACAATACGAAATAGGGTTCCCCGGGCTCCCCGCTCTACTGCCGTGCGATACAGATATCGGCACCAGCCAGTCAGAAACAGGGGGCATTTTGCGTGAAGAAACAACAGTATATATGGACATATTTGGGGCGGAGATGTGTGTCGGCTCTTCCGTCCCATTTTACTCCTAAGCGAATCAGAGAGTTCGTGGGGAGGAGTTTGGGTCGGTTGCTCACTCCCCTAGGTGTTCTTACTGGTTGGATTCACTTTGGGTCGGGCCCAATGCAGCGAATCAGAGTGCTGGGAAAAAGTATTTCTCTTCTGAACAGAGCGTGAAAGCCTCGGAACTCTACAAGGTCAGAATCACTTTTTATCTTATATCTGGGTTAACTCCTTTACTTTCCCAGGGAAGGTTTCACACAAACTATTCTTTTAAAACAATCAAACATTGTACACAGATATATTGGTATCAAACATTGTACACAGATATATTGGTGCTTGGGATTATATTGGCCCCAGAAAGAACCTTGAAAAAGAACGTGTGTGTGTTAGTGAGGGGAAGTGTATGTGTGTGTGTGCTGATAAGCGGAGGCGTATGTGTGTGTTGCTGATATCTGGGTCAAGGAGTTTATGTGTGTGTGCTGCATGGAGACAAGACGTGTATGTGTGTGTGTGTCTGCTGATGGGAGGAAGTGTATGTGTGTGTCAGGGTCTCTGGGTCATGGAGTGTAAGTAAGAAGGTTTATATATATATATAGGATTACTTTAAAACAGTCCCAAATAATACATGTTCACTTCAATACAGTTCAAGATAATGCCTGTTTACTTTAATACAGTTTAGAACAATATCTGGGTGCTTTAAACATTAAATCCATCAGCAGTGACCCCGCTGGTGATTTTTGAAGAGTTTACGTGTCTGAAAAATGATGGTTGTTAACAAGTGGCTGAATAGGACTACAGAAGTTGTCCAGGCCGTTTTACGTCATTACACCGAACACGTAAACACTCCCGCTAAGTTTGTTTGCCCTGTTCTGCTTGAAAGCATGTACCTGCCTCCTGCAGACTGTTAAAACAAACACTTCAACTTGTACCATTTACAATCTGTATGTTTGAATATGGATCTTAAGTCGGCGTGACGTTGAAGCAGCGACCCTGCTGTAGTTCCTTCATAGCATAACGTTAGCATTTTGCTTCTGGCGACTAGATTTATGCTTCGAAAATTATAAAAGTAGCATAGACATGTGGATATTATCCGGCTGAACAAAACGTGATCCGTCTCTTAAATATGTCTCAACCACAGACCTTATTTCGAGCTATTTTCCAAAATCCTATGGAGACATTGCATTGCGTTTTTGACGAAGGAACCGGAAGGAGTTTACATCCGGGTTTTAGGACGCGTCACTGCGGTTCTCTATTAATTGAGTTTTTAGCAGGGTTACAGCTACATCGTAGTTATTTTATGAGAAGTACATGTATACATTTGTCGAGTGTGCAAGCTGTTTTGTAGTTTGAAAATACAGGGATAAGATGTGATATAACTGAAGAAAGATACCTTGACAAATAGGTTTCACGGTGCGTTTTGATACGCAATGAAAACAAGACTTTATACAGAGCAAGATGTACTCGAGACAAACAGCCACACTGACTGTCTACCTCCTTAATCTCGATGATCAATTCTCCACTAAGCTCCTTTAAACAGCCCCACACGCAGTACGACAACGCAGCACTGTGATCGAGAAGGAGAACTCGTGCAATGAAAAAAAGACATTGATCCTTGGGGCACAGATACTGATGCTAAAGTGCACATGGCTCTGAAGTATTTTGCTGTAAGGTATGACAGCGTTCCTACACCAACCACTGTCTTCTCACACAAGAAAACAATGTACTAAGTGTTCACACATACCCATTGATTTGTGAGGTCTTAACTCAAGAACGGACAAACATCTGAACTCCCAAGATGGAAATATAGATGAAAACCTTAAGATTCTGTGTGAACTGTCCTATGGTACCGACTGAAAATCAAGACCTCTGCAAACTCTTCTCATAAAACAATCTTTAAAAAGGAAACAAAAAAGAGAATAAAATGTTATGTTGACATGTCATTTTTTATTCCTCATATTATAAAAACGTGTTTGAACTCTAGCATACATTTTTTGTTTGAGTGGGCCCTACGAGGAACTAAAGCCCCGACTCAGTGTTTGACATGTTCATATTCAGGAAATGGCATGCTAAACATGTTTGAACCTGATCCAAATGACTGCCTGGAAAAACACATATAAATACCAGTCGGCAAGTGTCAAATTGCAAAGATATCAAGCATGCTTTCACAAACCTACAACAAGCAGCCTTTTAATAGGATTGGACTCTTGAGTAGAGTGTTATACCATGTGACCTGACCACGTGTGTCTTATAAATAATCATTTTAGGCCAGTTTGAGCAACAGCTGATTGAGTGTCTGTTGTTGAGCTGCTTCTAAACTGGGTGGAACCACAGAATAATAACACTAGAGAAATGAAATAACAAATTAAAGCCACAGTAGTGTAACTTCCCCTTAAAGACAGACGGAGAGCAGATGTTTTAATGGTTAAAGAACCAATTGAATCTCCTATCTCGATGTACTTCACTTAAACATGTTTACTAGTTGACTCGTAAAGTCATGTAAACCTGCTCGTAGTTATTTGATTTTCACCCAGACCCCCCCCCCCCTTTGAACTGCCACAGGTGCTAACTCAAGTGTGAGCCTGTTTTTCAAAATATCTACTCAAGTGCAACCATGTCCTGTACAAACACACCATATCCCTCTGATCCTGTCCACAGCTCTTCAAGTAGCATCTCAAACATCACCCGAGCCTGATAAGAGATTATAGGCTGGGTCTAAACCTCACCTTTACCTGGCAGAGCCAACAAAAAGAGGCACAGAGACAGGCAGCTAAGAATAGCACAGTAGTGTGGAGGTGCAGGGACTAAGGTAATCCAAGCACAAGGAAATGCTCCAGTGACTTTCAGAGATTACAGCTCTAATGGGCTAACCAGCGGGAGTCCTTTCCACAGGAAGAAGCTCATTATGCACATCTAGTGTCTACAGAACCCGCCCTAATCACTGTGTCCTTGGACTGACTCAAGACTTATGCAATAACCAAGTGAAATGCAAGTAAACAACTCTGGTTTTTCAATATTTATGTAAGTGTGACAGCCGTAACATGTGCTGACTTTTCCCACTGGACGTCCCATCACACAGTGATACAAAGACTCGATCTTATTCCACAGACCTCCTCTCACCATGATAGTTGAAATGGAAAAAATAAACCGTTAACAGACGATCAAATGCCTCCTCCACTTAACCCTGCGGAAATAACAGTTCGCATTTCTGGCCTGAATCAATCAAATAAACTTGTCAACAAAGTTGTTATTAGGCTTTTATTTGCCAAGGTCAATCATTTGAGGGGATTTACAAGAAAATAAACTAGTTTTCACTTCAGATTAGCCTCATTATCTGAAACATGATAATCCCTCTGAAACACAATTCCATGAAAAGTGGGTTAAACTCTCCCAGCGGTAAATAGAATTCACCTAGACTAAAAGGCAAGTCTCTCACACATTCATATGCATGTCATAGTTTATATAAAATAAGTGAATTTTATCATTAACTCAGGTCTAGTGATATATTTGCAGAAGTGTTAAGTGACTGGAATCACTACTAAATGAAAGCTTTAGCGCAAGTTCAATAAGGAAGACCTAACACGAGTCACTTACACGTCACTCTATGGCTCCCTTCCCCCCTCACTAAATACGAGGGCGTCACCCCTCAGCAGCCAATCGCTGCACAGGCTAAATTCCTTAAATGCCTGCTCTTCCTCCCTGTCAGTTGTCATTGCAGATGATCACACGCAACCCGCCTCCACCCCTCTCGCCTCCAGTCTCCTTCAGGACAAAGCTAAACCTTCCTCCTTCAGACCGGTCTCACCTACTCATCACCACCACCAGTGTCTAGACCCCGGGGATTTCATCGGAGCGGTGCTTTCCCTCCTGAATGATTATCCTGCAAACCGGGGCCTAATCGCCAAACACCATTACATTCTCCTGTTGTATTATCATGGCAATCATTTCATTCATATGACGTGTAAACAATAAATATGTAATTCTTACATCACGTCTCTCCGGTTTGAACTCATGTAATCTTCCGTATTTCACCTTATCCTGCCTGTTTGGGTGTTGCTTTAAGTCTGTCTGAATGGAAAATCTGTGCTGGTTCACATTAGTCTATGCTTGTTGTTGTTCCCTCAGCATGCCGGATCCTGCTGACTATAGCAAACCGCGTTGGCCTGGTGTCTGCACGACTGTGGATCGAAATAAACACGATGGATAAAGCCATAAAAGCACTGCTTGTTCCCTTTGTGACAACAGGCGGAGGGAAGAAACAAAGCGCGTTTTATCAATGTCAATGGTGCGATGAGACATGACTAACACAGGAGGCCAACTGTAATAAGGCTCCCATCTGCCAGCCTGCTCCAGACCTCACCAGCAAACAGGTAGACATCCGAGTAATATGGAAGAGATATGTTATGACACCACGAACAGGACAGGAACAAAGTCAACAAGAGGAACATTTGTAAAAGTTGACACACTCTCTCTAAACACAGTTTGGGGAAGTCGTTTTTATTATGTAGGCTTCGGTTTGCTGTTGACACTCCAACATAAGTGGCTATACTTCCCATGTCACCCTATAATTGTAGTTGTCTGCATTACACCCTAGAACTCTTGGTGTGATGAACTTCTGGTTTAAAGTTAATGTTTTAAAATTATTTCTATGAAAAGGGGATCAAGATTTGATGGTGCATATAAAGCCATTTTACTGCTGTAAACCTTAAAGGTGGGGTATGTAATTTATTTCAGAAACACTTTGTTATATTCCATGGAATGCTCTTAACATCCCGATAGCAATGAATATATTAAATGCTTTGACAATAAATACATAAAACATTTTCATCTGTGGAAGCCGTAGCGCTGTAAAAAGCACGACCAATCATCTGAGCCGGCCCGGCTAAAATAACTGGATGGCCTACCTGCCTGTCAGCCTTCCATCTGTGCACAAACTTATCTCTTGCCCTCATTGGTCATGTGCACGTTCGTGTGTGTTGGAGGAGGGGCTCTGTGAGGAAGTGGCAGATTTTTTCCGGTTGTGTATTTTCAAATTCTAGCACACTCGAGCTGGTTTCTCCAAAATGACCTACCCCACCTTTAACTAGGGTTGTTATTATTCCTACACCAATAATATATTAAAATAATAATAATACAAGCCTGTTCATTGCATGCGCAGTGCATGACATTAAGGATTTTGGGAGATGGCCCTGTGGGCCATCTAAGCTAATTTACAGATGGCCCTGAGCCCAATAGAGATTGCCCTGAAAAATGCGCGCGGACGAAATGACGCACAAAGGTTTGGGGCGCCTCCCTCTAGAAAATGTAGATGTTTGCAGGTCTTAGATGCTGTCTGGTGCATTCTCTAGACTGAATGATAAGATGAACCACCACAATATTATATTGTACAATTTCAATTTTATTCTTCATTTCACTTGTTTGTTTGTGTTTGCTCGCTTGCATGCCCTGCATAGCTATAAGAAATACTTAAGTTGTTGGTCAAGACACTTTCCATCTGATGAAGGCAAATGCCTTCCCAGATGTAAAAAAGTAGAAAACATTACATTCAGTTATTAATGCCAAAACAAACATTATTTACACTATTATGGCCCCTGTTAAAAATGTTTGTAATGTTATCTACTGTAAGTTGGTCGAACTAATGCCTTCTCATCCGGAAGCTGACCGAGAAGACAGCGAAGCACACAACACGACGACGTCAGAGTTCCCGTTAGCCGGCAAATCTAAATCTCTTCGGTCAAAATAATTTCCCTTTAGCGCAATACAATATAATAATAATTCAGTTGCGCCACTTATGTGACAGACAAGAATAGTCAATTCTAATGTCTAACACTTAATGTGGAGAAAGAGATGTCCTGTATGGGTTGATTGTGCGGTGATCTGTTGGTAATGCCTCGGGGTTCCGATGGGCATGTAAACAAATGCATAATGCTGCGCTATACTTTGTGGCCTCACCCGGTTGCATAGCGACGGTTATTGTTTAGGTGTCTTTTAATAAGCAGGTAGTCCTATCATTAGCTAGAACTAGCTGGATCTGATCGATATGGACATAAACGCGAGTGAAGTCTAATCTGGCGGGAGAGAGAGATCAGCTGCTGCTGACGAGTCGACACGCAGCTCTGCATGATCACCTGCAGCGGTGAGCGGACAAAACACACACTTCAGGTTAGAATATCACACGTAGCTATTTTAATTACCTCTCAAACTACCTAAACTAGTTATAGATATGTTTAGTTTTACTGTCGGGTCACTCATTACTGGATCCGCGAGCTGCATGATACTGGCATAATAGATTGCCCGATCGGGCAACCAGCAGGTGAGGCTTCATTGCCCGAGCTAAATACTAGATGGCCCCGGGCCATCAGGCAGTCGTTAATGTCGAGCCCTGATGCGATTGAAGAAAAGTCTCGCACACAGGCCTCGTGTCCTTAGCTAAACTGTAGATGTTTTAATGAGATAAGGTATATTATCTCTTGCCATGGAAGTTTAAACAAAATGTGCCTTGCTGAGGATATGACAGTGATGTAAGAGTGTCTACTGTGTGTTTCTACATATGGGACAGGGTAGTGTAGAGTCTTACCGGTGAGAGTTTCTGGATGAGGTCATGGGCCACATGGACCAAATTCTTGTCTTCCTGCATGTGCTTCTGGAAGCGCCGGCTCTCCTCCTCCTCTAGTAGGTCAAAGTCATTGGCAGCATCGAGCAGGGCCTGGATGAGGCCTTTCCAGGACCGGAGAGCAGGAACCTGAGGGGCCACAGCAGAGCTCACCCCTGTGCCGATCACCAAGACGAGCTCTGGCGCCCGCTTGGTCTTCAGGCTGGGAAGCAGTTTCCTTTGAGGAAGGCAAGCATTTAATGCTGATGGTGCTTCGCAAATCCTTCCGCACAGCATTAAATAAACAATTTTTAAGCAGAGTTACAAGATGTGTGAAATTAAAACCCTTCAGTATGTAGAAGTGGTTTAAAAAAACAATTGTTTAACCAACCCCGCAGACAAAACTGATGCACGAGTCATGGGCAGAGTGCAGCTGTATCCAAAGCAGAACCTGAGCTTACCTGGGCTTTTTTGCATTGGAGTCTGCATCCTGAGAATCAGCTGCAGGTCGCTTCTCACTTTTCACTGCAACAACGGAAGCCATTCAGGTCCTGTAACAGAAGCAGGTTGAACCACATGTAAACTCTACATACAGCATGCATGTGTTGCTTTATTGTCATGTGTGCCGCTTGCCTCTTAACTAAACGTATCGTATTGGAATCATGTCGTAAAGGACATTTTAATTCACATATCCATGCCAGTTTTTAAGTGTCATGGTAAAAGATAACAGTGCTTCCTTATGATCTACATTACATCGTCATCATTTCGCAAACAGGAAATCATTTATAAATGTTCTCCTTCCAGGAAAAAATGACTGTAAACACACACGCCTTTTTAAAGCCTCAAGGATCTTTCTTAGGACATCAACACCACCGCCAAATTTAAATGTACAGCAAATTATTTATTTGAATAAAACTAATATTTGAATGGACCCAAGCCAGTGGAAGAACAGACCACTCTGAACTTGTATTAAGACTGCCAGGTATTCACTTTAAGATGCAATTTCCCTCTTTTGGTGTGTATGAATTGTATGTTGCACTGTGTATGGGGAGTTTTATTTTATTCCCATTACATGTATATTTAATGGACAATACAAATATCCTGAATCTGAAAACAGCATGTATGATGCTGATAAGACATGCTAGGCTACGTTAAAGATACAACCTACAGAAAATGCTAAAAGTTAGCATCAAGTTTTGATGAATACATTAACACATAACATCGTCATCATTTCTGCAAACAGGAAATCATTTATAAATGTCCTCCTGGCGAACACCGTGCCTAATGCTGATGACACATGTTTTAGGCTATATCAAAAGATACAACCGACATTAAAGCTATTGTTTCTTAAACTGTGAAAGCCAATGGGATATTACCACATTTGCAACATATGCAAAAAGTTAGCGTTAGTAGGTCAACAAGTTAATGTTTTAATGCAAACCTTAACAGGTGAGGAAATAAAAAGTTGCAGTTCCCAAGACAAGGCTTAACAAAACGTAACTTCAGAATCTAACTGAACATGAGGTTACTTACCTTGATGTAGGTTGTGTTAAGCTAATGCCCAGTGTTTATTTGAGGCGTTCAAATGCTTTAATTGTCGTCAGCGAAAGTTGAGTCAGTAATGTGAGCCACGTTGAATAGCTTACATGCATGAATTTGAGTACGTGCCTTTTAGCTTGGTTTGATGTCGATGCTAACCTGTTGATAACCGCGTTAGATAACTGGTACGATATGAACAGACAAAGAGAAGCCGTTAACTAACAACTAGCATTGAGCTAACGTGTGTTTTTTAAGCTAAGTTAGCTAACGTTACATCCGAAGTTGTCAAGATCCCGAAACCATCTCCCTTTCACTTGCCATTCTGTTAAAGCAGCATATATCCGGTGTTGATCAATCGTTTAAACTTAAAGTAATTCGGTTAATTTCCCCCCGAGTTACTGTAAACACTTGAAATGCTCTCAAGTTTACCGGCTGCTGCTACAGTGACGATCTATGTTTAAGTTTAGCGGAGCTGCTGGAGTCACCGCCTGCGGTCTTATGAAGCCTTCATGGCCTGTACGAATAACTGAGTTTAGCTTTTTGTCTTGGTGTTGCTCTTGCTGCAGCCTGCAGGGTGGGAAAAAGACCACATCAAAGCATACTTGTATCAGTAAAACTTCATTAAAATATCAGTTATGTGACAGAAAGAGACGCGATTTCCATGCAATGTATGTGAAGATTACGCTTATCTCAGGACATTTTGCTTGTAAACGTGATGCAGTTTGTAAATATAGCATTCCTTTGTGTTATTTATATCCACGCGTTCATTTACATATTATAGTTTTAGAACTCATTCTTGCATTACACCTTTATGTTGTACTTCGTTTACCTTACTATGTATTTACAACGTCAAAGCTACGAAGAGCAGATTTAGAAAGAGCACTTGAACGCAGCAAAACCAGACAACAATTTACAGTACATCATACTGTGAGCACAGTGTTTACAACATAAACCTACTTTGCTACTCTAATAACGTATTGTGCAGATTAAAACCCTTGAATACAGTGGCATGTTACTTTGCACTTTCTAGAACACAGGTGTTACATCCAGAAATCTGCAGAATCAAATGTGTAATGTCTGTCTTTGGGTTAGCCCAATTATTGTACAATTGATACATGAACAATAAGAAATAGTCAGGACATTCAGTAGTACACATGTTCATGTGTACTCATTGTATTTGGAAAAGGGGACTTTCATAACAATAATGAAATACATTCGTATGGAACAACTCATAACAGTTTTGAGGTTAAGTTAGCACATTTTACTACACCTAGCAGCAGCCCTTTTGGTGACCTGTTTTCCTCTGATACATTTATGTCTACCTTTCTCATGACTTATGCTTAACAATAACACGTCAGTGTCGACTACCACATGGAAACTGCTACAAGCCTGCCATCTCCTGTTGAAATTAAAAACTGCATTTTCTTTAAATGTAAATAATATATATAACCTCTCGAAAAATCCATACACCGGGTTGTTTGTTTTTCAAATGTTTAAAAAAAAATCCATTCAAGTATTTTCTAATACTTAGCAGATCTTAGCACTCCATAAATACTCGGAATTGGGTACAAATAGTCCATTATATGTGTGGGACAACCTTGTATGGTTAAGGTGCAGGTTGCCTGAGTTCACTTTCATCCTTTGCTTTGTAGACACTCCAATAATACAGAGCATGTAGAGTATTAGTTATGTTATTTAGCAGAAATGCTCTTTACTATCTACAAATAGAGCCCTTGGCAGCAATAGAGGGTTTAACCTTTATAACATAACTTTATGTTACAGCTCTTACCAGATGTGCAGCTATATTTCCAAGGTGTTAACACAAATAAACAGAGCTGTAGTGTGTATTCTGCACAGGATCCGAGTGGTGCGAAAGTATAATTCCCTGAAATCTTTACAGATGTGAGTTAGTAGAGTTATGAGGCAAAACTATTTTAAGTTAAATGGCAAGCAGTTTGCCAAAACTCAATTTCTGGAGGTAAGCAACACTTTAAACTAAACAATGAACATTTGGGTGGCTGGTAAATTAGGAAGTATAAAGACTAGATTTAGGGATGTAGAAGGTTAGTTTATGGTCACAGTTGGATGTGATAAATCAAAAGATGTATTAAATAACTACATAGTAATCTGTAAAACTGCCAGTGTGCAGCCTCAGAACATTAAAAGCCCACTCATATCTTCCTTTTTATTCAATTTATTTGAGGATCAATCAAAATTAACATTGTATGTTCGAAAACATTTGACATACGTCCCTCAAAATGCCAAATAAAACCTTTATTTATATTAGAGTGAGATGATCCACACACCTTCACCTGGTGAGTAAATAAGTTATAATTGTAGTGCAATACATATTGTGTAAAGGCATATTTAAAATGACAGCCCACATCAATGCATACTAGTTAGTATTAAATATCATTCAAATACATAACTGATTCAGCAAATACATTTTCAATCTACATATATCAATGTATTCCAATACACAATCAAACATTAAAAGGCATATTATTTGTCAATCATCGACATTCAAAAATATGTTTTCATTTAACAATGTTTTATCTCAAATCAACCAATAAAGAATATTACAGGTGTAAAGTCTCCTCATAAAAAGGCTCCATGTTCATTTGACAACAGGAGAAAAGGCAAAGTGGTCACATTTGATAACATTAACCAAAACTCTCTCACACACAAGAAGTAACAGGTTTATTTGCAAGAAACTTATAATAGGCTGTTTAAAAGGTGAGAAACCGAACCCAGAGCCCCTGTAGAGGTCAAATCCCTTAACGTAAGAAATTCTTACTTTTTGTTTCCCTTCTCCAAATGCATCAATCTTCAGTCATTTATCAGCATTTACCTGAAAGTTATACACCTTAATATGTCGTTTCTAGGCTGGCAGATCTGGAGCTGTGGTGTTTCACTTATTAGTTAATAATAAAGCTGCACGTTTAGAAACAGTCACCAACAGAGTCATGTTTCTGGTGTTAGCAGATGTCTAGCTAGATTTGAACCTGGTCTGATGACGGAAGTAAGTGATGGATGTTGAACTCTTTTAGGTGATCAGCGAACTGTAAAGTAATTTCCTCATACCAAAGAGAAATATGGCTTTAAGGGCACAAAGGATTAGCATAGGTCTGGCATCCAGCAGTGTGTTCATCCTCTCTCGGAGCCTGATATTAGAGTCGATGTAGAGCCAAAGGAAAAGGCAGAAGTTTTCAGAAATCACAGCGGCTCTAAACGGAGATAGAGCCCTCTCTAAAGTCGGTCTTCCCTATGAGAACATTGAGGAGTGTCGCCCTGCCCTCCCGGGTCTCCCTCTGAGCCTGTCTGATGATGTCGCTGAGCCTGTCCTCATCCTCACGCCCCACAAGGTAGCCCTTACCGCCGTAGCCATCTGCAACTGTATGATAATCTGTAAAACAGGAGAAGAAAATATCGTCGTCGGTTAATAGCTGCCCAGTTGTCATAAATACATTTATTTTATTCACAGTGTGGGATTTAACCTGTTCACATTAGTCACAAAGCATTCTTTACCTGTAAATGCAAGGCCACATGCAACGTTGCTGCCCAGTATGGGAACCTGCTCTCTGGCTATCTGACTCCAACATGCATCATTTCCCACCAAAGCTAGAACTGGTGTCTGCAAAATAAAATGTAAATGTAGATTAGGGGCAAACAATTAAAAACGGTGAGAATCTGTATCCGCTGACTGTGCTTGATTGACATCTACTTTATATATACATGTTATTGTTATTTTCTCTTTGAATTGCAAATTCTTACTTCTTATATTTTTATAAATATTTTAAATGCATTTAACTTTTGTTTTACTTCATTCTAAAATGGAACAACTCTTCTAGTATTGCACATTTATCATGGTTTAGTGAGTTGCTTATAAATATATAATGTGAATATATTAGTGATTTTACCTTGTGTCTAGTGAAGGTGTCAAACTCTGCAACACTGTACCCCAAGGAGCCGTCACCATACACTATCCACACCTGAGAAGCACACAGAGTAGCATGTTATTCACAAAGTGTGAAAATGGCTCATTAGATTATTAGACAAAGTACTAGAAATGACTGATTTAATATTTTACCTCAGATTCAGGTCGGCACAGTTTTGCCCCTAAGGCAAATCCTCCTCCAACACCCAGGGTCCCGAAGGCTCCTGCAGGGACAAGGAACAGTGGAGTGATGTCATTATGACTGCGAAGAAAGCGCAAGTAACACCAGAACATATTGCTGTAGTAAAGACATACTATTGTGACAACAAGCGCAGACCTGAGATTTGAACCTCTTTGTGTGTGACAAAAAAGCCAACAACTGAAATCAATAAGGTGACTTGAAATGATTGGTTCTTGTTCTATAGTCCTAAAACGAAATGCCCTCTCCTCCACTCACATTTTAAATAACCAAACATCAGTTGTTGATTTGCCAAAGAGATCTAACCTGGATCCAGCCACCGCATAGGTCCTCTTGGTCTCATTATGTAAGCAGCACTTCCAACAAAATCCCCCCCATCTGCAACAATGATGCTGTCCTCCGACATCAGCTCATCCACACAGTGGAGGACTTTCAAGGGATTTAAGTGGCGGTCGGTCTTCTCGTCAGCTTTAGCCCTGAAATAAAAGTACTCTAGTTTATGTGGAGAGATGATTTTGTAGTTACAGATTAGTAGTTGCATTCACATTAGAATTATTGATGAGATTTTCTTTGATTTCTTGTTGTTGAACATCAAATCAGGACATGTCATTTAATAATAGAACAGAGGTTTTCAAGAGATGTTTTAACATTGCATGATGACTCACTCACTCACAGAGAACAGGGATCATCACCTGTGCTCACCTGTTTTTATCCTCTTTGGTTACATCTCCTGCTTTGAGGCTCTGAGGCCATTCCTCTGGACAGCGATAGCCCTTTAGTCCTTTGGCAAGCTTCATTAGCAAAGAACCAGCATCACCTAAAATGGAGCAAAATGGACATTTAAGACTCTAACAGTTTAACTGATGTATTTGCCATTTGGTCCAAAGCTTCAGTATAAATTATTAGTAAGAGATGTGTGTTAAAAGTCACAAAGTGCTGGAATAATAAATGTCATACTGGGATTAGTGTTAGTAACACAGTTACCACAAATGAAGCCAGTGACGAAAATGTATTTTTTAATGGAAAATCCTTCATAGATCACCAGCTATCTGATGACACATTCGTTGTATAATGATGACGCATCACGGCAGCAGCGTGTGAACATACCCTGAATTGCCACAGTCGGTTTCCAGAACATATCTGAGTTTTTCAGCAGCTGCGATTTATCTCTGTTGACAGCGATGATCTTGCTGCGTCGGTTAAGAACTCTGCCGTAGCTCAGCCGGAAGTCACACACAGTGCCTGCAGACAAAACATTATTTTTCCAATCTTTTTTGCATTAATTAGTCAATGGGTCGCCTGTGGCTAAACTGACTGCCCACACAGGTCAGAGAACTTCCAGAGTTGGTTTACGTTTATTTTAGCAAGAAAAAGCTGTCATTCTGTTAAACCACAACTAATGCCACAAATCAGTTACCCCGGTTAGTTTACATTATTAAGTTAACCTGTTATTGCTATGTCAACATCTAGTAATTACATTTGAAGAGTGTGTGTCTGACCTGCTAAGAGCACCAGGTCAGCGTCCTTCAGAGCATCTCGTCTGTTCTGTCTGATGTGGATGGGACTGTCTCTACCCAGCATGCCCCGGGACATACCTCCGAGGAAGCAGGGGATGCCCAGGTCCTCCAAAGCCTTCCTATACAGCAGAAAAACATGAATTCCCAGATGAGCATTTCTAAGTAAATTTGTCAAAAAAGCCTTCAATGCTATTCTTTGACAGGAAAAGAAGGACACAGGATAGGAAAGTAGAGAAAGAGGGCGGGGGGGGTTCAACACATTGTGCTTTACCTGATGTCATCGGCTGGCGTTGGGGGGAGTGTTGCTTGGCTACCAAGCAAAATAACAGGTTTCTTGGCTCGACTCACTAACTCGATGCACTTTTGTACCTATTTGTAATAAGAGGGGGAAAAAACAACATTTTAACCTCAGAGTAAGCCATCTTATTACTGTACATAGTGAGAGAGATGACCAATACTGACTGATAGTGTGTATTTGTCTAAAACATGTTGTATCCCACCTTTACTGATAAGAGCAGTCTTACCTGATCGTCTGTGGCTTGTGGGATGTCAACAGGAAGTGGAGACACATCTCTTTTCTCCCAGGCTCCAGCAAAGAGGTTCAAGAGGTGGTTATTGAGGTACCTAACAAGAAATCAAACCATCATTGGTAATCATTTTATATACATTATTATTGCATGTTCCCCCTTTTTTTTTTACAGTTGAGATCAACATGAATCATGGGGAGGGAGAAAAGCAAAACAAAGTTTACGGTTGTTAAAGAAATTGAGGTCAAACCAACAACAATGACTGTAATGAAGTACGTGTTCTCAAGGAAACCCCACATGCTATAAACAATTGATCAATTCACCCATGAGGTTGCTAACTTTATTAATGTATTCTGAGAACTTCAAAATGTAGTTTCATGAAACTGTAAATGTATATGTCCCGGAAGTCAACTGGTCTTCTTTTCTCTATTGTATTTCTGAGTGTGTATATAAACTCCAGTAAATAGTAATGTACAGTGTAGATACGTGTACTGTATTGTATTGTATTGTACATACATACAAGACATGTTGATTACATACCATGTAACAATTTTGCCCATCAGGCCTTTGGGAGGGTTCTTAACACCAAACTCTTTGGACACAAGGTGGAAGGGATAGAGCGTGTCGATGGGGAACTCTATGAAAACAGGACCAGGAGTCCCCGACTGGGCGATGGCGAGGGCTTTCCTGATGGTGGGCACGATCTCCCTGATGTGCCTGATGGAGGCACAGAATTTACACAGCGGCTTGAAGAGAGACATCTGGTCGATATCTTGCAGCGCTCCTCTGCCCTGTCCCGCAGACACAGTGGATGGAGAGGTTACACACAGAGGTCAAATCGTTTAAAGAGCAAGGATAACACGGTTAGAGGACCATCATACCTGGAGTAGTGTACCAGCAGCTCCTCCCATGAGCAGCAAAGGAGATTCAGCCATCTGAGCATTCTTCACTGCTGTCACTGTGTTAGTGAGGCCTGGGCCAGCTGTCACTGCTGCAACACCAACAGTCCCTGTAGAAGAGACGATAAAGATAGGTTACAAGCAGCCCCTAAAAACACACATGCATGACTGATTCAAGGAAATAACTACACACTGAGCTAGCTATCTAAACGTATTTAATTCGTTTGGAATATCATGGCCCCAAACACTGGCACAATGAAATGTAATCCTGGCTAAATCTATGCACACTTGTGTTTGCAAAGTCAAATCTACTGCTGAGGGAAAGCCCTATTTACTTATTTTTTAATTTTTATTTTTTTATTTATTCTACTAAAATCATACAAAAACAAAAACGTATAATTCATACACACAAATGAACAAAATTAGTAGAAGCGGGAGGGCTACAATGCTAACAATACAATACAATACTTAGACATACCTTAACAAGGGCACCGCATGGCCAAGTCCTGTATTCTGCATAACTGCCAGTAACATGATATGAGCTCAAATAACACTAAGGTTCCAACATTTATCTCATTTCATAGCATACATCTGCACCTGAAAGCCTCGCCACAGCATCGGCAGCGAAGACAGCAGTGGCTTCGTGTCTGGTGTCCACAATGCGAATGCCCAGCTTCTCGCAAGCCACCAGGATAGGGGAGATGTGTCCACCGACGAGGGTGAACACGTACTTGACCCCGTGGGCGCGCAGCACCTCTGCCACGCTCTCGCCACCATGTCGTGGGCTCTTCGTCTCAGCCTGAGGTCAGAATCAGAAACAGGGTTATTGCCAAGTAGGCTAATATAAGAGGTAGCTATGAGCAGAATGTGCAACATTACGGGGGTTGTGCAGGACTCACAGTATTAAAATAAACAAGAAATTGTTAGCATTGTGTGCATTAATTGTGTTTTGTAATAGAGGTGATTAAGATAGGGAACATACTAAAAGTGAAGTTGGAGGAGATTAGTCGGATAATGCATGTCTGCTCACTGATTCAGCAGAAGGAACTATTTTGTAAAGTAGGGGGGAAAGCTCTAAGGGTGAGTTAATAGCCCATCTAAAGGTCATCTGTCACACTATCTCAGTGTTACTCCATCGGTCATTCATATTTTACAACCACTTGTGGCCTGCAGAGGTGAAGTGCCTCTGCCCTTTGTGCAATACCACTAACAACCTAGGTGTTGTGATAGCCTTTGTGCCAGAAAACCACAAAGCCGGTCAAAGTTTACATGAATAGAGGCCATTCACCTTTCACCTGTGACAGTTTACAGAATACAGATTAATTCAAAAGCCAGATAATACAGGTGTGTTCGCTATGACTCTGTCTCTTTCTGTCTCTCTACATGCATTTTATCTTAAAGCTGCCATGCATGTAGAGAAACAGAAAGAGGCAAATAAAAGCAATTTGTTTTATGATAACCATGTTGAATTTTGACAACCTACCTTGTGAAAGAGCTGGTAGAGTAAACCGAGTTTGTATGCTGCAAAAACAAGTCCACCCACAGCAATGCCCGCAGAGCACCAAAGAACGGTGCCAATGTTTGACTCCATGTCAGGATGCAGATGCAAACTAATATTTATATAAATAAAACTAAACTTAGCTTAACATATCCAACCCTACTCCTAACTGGTCCAGTTCAGCAGCTCAGCTCGGCTAGGCTAATGTACTGTGGAGCTGCTATTACAAACCACTATGCCACCATTTCGAAAGCCTTACATTCAATGTGAATAAAGCTAATATTAAGTCACAAATACAATGTTGTTATGGACATGGACTCTTCTGCTAGTTGAAATAACCGAGTGCTCTTCCTGCACACTGCTGTGCCAACACAGGAACACTGACGGATACATTTACAAATTAAGCTAGCCATAGGTATTTGGACTTCCTGCTAATAATTTCAAAATAAAACCAAAGGAAATGTCCAATAGAATAGATTGTGATTTATAGTTCATTGTCACTGTATATTTAAAAGAAATGCTTACCCATATTCACATTGTATAAAGGTAATCTTAGATAACTATGTAAATAATCAAGATATTGAGTCAACACATGTGTCAGAGCTGGCCAGGATAACAGTTGTTTATTCTTTATTGTGAAAGCATAGAAGACTTGTGTTCCGGTTACTGGGCTTTCTGGTGAAATGTTTCCCATGGTGTGATGTCATTTGTGAGTAAGGGAGCGTCGCTCATGTGAATGACAAGCCTTTGGTCCAATGAGAGGTTTGTGAGGACATGTAATGCTTTTAAAGGGTCAAAAAGGTCAATGAAATGTGTTTTCTCCTAATCAGAACAAAGTTCAAACCAAAGTCCAAAAACAAGACGAAGGAAACCTTCTTGAATTCTTGAATTTAAGGAAACAGATCAATGGCATGTAACAGCTCACTAAATATATGAAGAAAACCATAAGCTACTGGTGTACAATAGTAACTTAAAACATTATGGTTAGTTAACTAATAGCTTTTTTAATGATGACAAGAACTGCAGTTATCAATAAACTGTCCCCTGCATCCAAGTGTGTGTGTGTGTGTGTGTGTGTGTGTGTGTGTGTGTGTGTGTGTGTGTGTGTGTGTGTGTGTGTGTGTGTGTGTGTGTGTGTGTGTGTGTGTGTGTGTGTGTGTGTGTGTGTGTGTTTTGCTGTACATTATTTTTACAGCAGTGTGCAAAAGGGGAGTTTGTAAACATCAATTGTCTTTCCATGATCAGGATTTTCAGCAAAAAATATTTTGTCATCTGCTTTTTGTTCCTCGAAAACAATAATCTGAAAGAGAACATAAAAATAGAAAAAATGTCAACAAGGGGCCGCAATTCATCTACAAAACAAATAGAGAGCAGGGGTTAATGTCATAAACCTGATTCTCTCCATTTCTGAGCCAAGGTCCCGGGAGATAAAGGTGATGCTGGGGTCCAATGAACCAATGACGTCCAAGGTTCTGCCCATTGACAAACACGGCTCCTTTACCCCAACCCTTTGAATCGATCCACAGGTATAATATTCCACCTTTTACATTTTAAATATTGTAATACAACACACTGCTGCTGCTGTTACACAATAATTTCCCAATTCTGGATCACTAAAGTATCTATCTATATATCTCTCTATATATCTATATATCTATCTATCTATCTATCTCTCTATCTATCTATCTATCTAACCATCTATCTATCTATCTATCTATCTATCTATCTATCTATCTATCTATCTATCTATCTATCTATCTATCTATCTATCTATCTATCTATCTATCTATCTATCTATCTATCTATCTATCTATCTATCTATCTATCTATCTATCTATCTATCTATCTATCTATCTATCTATCTATCTATCTATCTATCTATCTATCTATCTATCTATCTATCTATCTATCCATCTATCTATCTATCTATCTAAACAGAAGACCAATGTGTACTTATAATATTATTAATGAAACAATTACTTTAGTAAAACACAGCTGTAGAACAGTTGAATGTAAGACATTCAATTATTCAGAATTGCTTCAAGATGTCTTAATTGTAGCTGTATTGCAAATAGCTTAACGCTGCATATCATATTATGAAACATGTTTTTTTTTAAATATATATTAGATCATTTTAAAATACAATAAATAGTAGATCAATATAAAACATTTCCTAGCTATAAAGGTGCAGTTTAACGTAAAGGATCACTCACATGGAGTTTGATGAAGGTGTCTTTTGGAGGACCTTCCACATACAGTCTGGCCTGGAAAAACCCTGGGATGGAGGGCAACTTGACATCAGACTTCCATTGACCTGAACTCATTAGTCTGAAACAAGATCAAACATTCATTATGCATTATAAGTAAAAATCACTCGTGAGCCAAAATAGCATATAATTCAGTTAACCAACCTTTTCATAAAACATGGCTTCATGTCTAAACAGAAGATGATAAATCCTCTCAGAGGGGTGTGGTTCAACAGAATGTCTCCAACAATACCTGTAGTACAATATGAGATTTCGTATTATACCATAAAATATAGAAAATATCAGTAACTTTCCATGTGGCTGTTATTTGACTTGTTAAAGGGAACCTTTCAGTTTTGATGCAACATTCACTGTACTCTTGATTCTTCTAATAATAAGAATGATTTAATTCCGTTATGGAAATCAGTTCTAATATGAAAACTGAAGGTCTGAAATATTCATGAGAAATGTACAATGAGTATTTGTTTACTCAGTTTTCATAACTGGTGTAAGAGCAATAAATCAATGTATGGTAGAGGACAAGAAGCTAACATTTGAAGGCAAAATACCTTTGCGTTGTTCATCCAGTGCTTTCCCATAATTCACTCTTCCACAGTTCTCCACAAGCAAGCTCAAAGTCATCTCTCCCTTCAATACAAAAAACAAGTGTCCTTTTAAAAAAAGTTATTCAGGTAAGAAGAGTGATCACAATGAGACTACCTGCATATCTCTATGTTTGTGAATAAGCCAAATAAACAGAGAGTATCTTCATTGGGTTGATCATGTAATGCATATGACTCAGAATCACATTGTGTTGTTACTGTAGTTCCTCTTAATCTTGTTTGAACACAATTACATGCTCCAAATTTGGAATCTGCCGGATAACTCAGAATCCCTCTAAAAAACTTTAAATATATATATCCATATAGTTATATAAAGTTAAGGCTTTTCAGAAATATATTTCTGGAATGCTTTAGAAAAATTGACCCTTGCACTTTGGTAATTGGCCCTAGGTCTAAGTTTAATTAAAACATTTAGGGAAGGTGGTGTACAGATAGCCTCTAGAAAAGTCACCTTTCCATCAGGTAGTGCCAGCTCATGAGTCTTGTAGTCCAAAGTACCAACACATTGTCTGTCCACAAAAACCTAGAAAGAATGAAAAGACAAATACAGGATTGTGTATAGTGATGTTGTATACATTTAAGTATGTATTTTGCATGTATTGTTTGTATCTGTCTATTCTTACCAGGGCTCTATCTCTGATGTTGTTCTTTGAGTTGAGGGTTCCTCCACAGGTGATGATGGTTTCATACAGTGTGTACCCATATGACTGACCATTGTTATTGTTGACAGGGAGATTCTCCATGTTTACCGGCTTCTCCGACCTGAAAGGCTGCAATATTGCCAGACATCCTAAAGTATTAGATACATCATCTGGCAGAACACCATACACATCAGATCTCTGAGGACAATGACATGAAATCTGTGTCGGTAGTTTTACAGGCAGTGCAAGATACCACCACTGTTGGTTTTACGCTGTTTAAGTATCACTATGATATATGTACAAAGAAAATAAAGAAGCAGGTGTGTACAACTTGATGCATGACCAAACCTGAGCTGCCAGGTGTGAGACATCTGTATTGAGTGTGAGCAGCATATTGTGACACCTCTATACAAGTGAAGACAGCGAAGTAGGCACACAGGCTGATAACAGAGATGTTCTGTCTCTCTGAAGCTCACCACATCTTGCATTTTACTCCCATCCCATCAATGCTCCTTTATATACCAGACGGTTGGGATGAAACATTTTCCATTGCCTTTATAAAAACACCCTACAGCTGCTGGCCTTATGTAGCGTACCTTGTCGGTGAAGTGCAGGCTGTCCCACAGTGACAGGTGCTGCTGGATGGTAACAGGGTCATAGACTCTCCTCTCACAAGGAGACGGCACTTCAGGAAGAGGCTTACCTGGAACACAAGTTGGCAAACACATTTCATTACGCTGATTGAGGCAAACTCAATTACTCTGTGTAATGAAGTCATCAAATTAATTGCTGAGTTTCTCATAAAATATGTCGCTCAATCAATGATGTGAGACATTACAGTGATACTGGCTAAATAAAGTCCTCAAGAGTTGATATTTTGGCGTGCAATCTCCAGCCTCAGATAGCGGAGCGTCGTAATCTGCAATAAAAAGGTTTGCAAAAATGGTAAGAAGCAATGCATTACTTAAAGGGAATCATGTATATATTAAATCGTTGGTCTCTGAACTCTTAGGTAATTCCAAACAACCATAACTGGAGATCAGAGGTTTGTAGGTGCCATAGTCCATCGCTCCATTCATGAAGCCAAAGCTGGTTCCTCCATGAAACATGTACAGATTAATGGAGACACCTCTCTCAAGTAGCTCTGACACAACAGCAAGCATATCTGTAAGCCAAATATTTAGTACAAAATATATTACACTAAAAGTGAGCCAACATTTCTCTTCTCCATTTGTTACAGTGTCCTTCTATTATACATTAACAGCTCAACAGTGATAACCTGAATGTCTGATAATAGATATTATCCATGGTGAAGCTTGTGTAAACATGTGTAATAGAACAAATGGGCTGCACAGTTAGGCTGACATTGAGCATGTGCTGAGCATAAATGTTCAATGATGGTTGAAAAGTGTTTCCATACCTTCAGCATGGAACACATGGTGATGTTCTCCCCAAACGTCAAACCAGCCGGACCAATACTCCATCACCATTAGAGGTTTCTGGGGCTACGCGAAACAGAACACATGTCTGTATTAAACATGTCTTACAGAATACTGTGATGTATGAGGACTAGTTCCTCTTACACAAAATCCTCATCATGTTTTTTTGTTGCAACTGCTCAATAGTGAGTACAAAAGCTCCATTGAAAATCTACCCATTACAATCACTTACCTGCATTTCAGCTAAGTGCTGAATAGCTCCGAATGATAATTTCTGAAGGTTTATTGTCTTTAGAACTGAAAGGAACCAGATTTAGATAAAATGAAGGACAAAGTCAAACAATGACAATGATGTTTCAAATGTATAAATATGATGATTAAATCAAAAATAAATCAAAAAATAATACACCTTATGCATTTCTCCCCCTTTTGAGGGTCAGTTATTTTCATTACCTCCCTCCACCCCTTCATAACTCAGGCCCTCCCAGTTGTCTGATGTCAACAGGAGCTCCTTGATTCCTCTGGACTGGAGACACTGTCAAAAAGGATATGGAATTCCTTCAGTATAATGTTGTAAAAGCTTTCAGTCAAAAATAAACATTGCAATACAACTCACATTTCGTACAAATGGCATGTAACTCTCATCTTTGGCATATGATCCATACTCGTTCTCAACTTGAACTGCAGTGATTGGGCCTCCCTCTTCAAACTGGGCAAAAACAATAAATGCTTGTCTCACTGAAAGCTATAATAGTTATTTTGGGAAATATTTTGACAAAACCTTGAGTTTGACTTACCATGAGAGGCTTGATTACGGCAACAAGCGTGTCAAAGTAGAGGTTAACAGCATTTACAAAGCCAGGATAAGTTGTCCTCAACTGCATGTCTTTATCTTGTAACAACCAGCTATAAGAAACAAACAAAAACAACTTCTTGGCACACTTCTAGTATAGGGCAATACTTAAAAACAATGGGCAGATGGTGCTACCTAGGCAACCCGCCCAAATCCCATTCAGCGCAGATGTAAGGTCCAGGACGCAGGATCACCCACAGACCCGTCTCTGCAGCTAGATTGATAAAAGCTCTACAAAAAGACATGGACACCTTCTGTTAATTCAAAAATAACAATTCTACATGCATTTTCTACAAATAGGGAGATACTTAACATAAAAGCCTTACTTGAGGTCCAACTGATCCTGAAAATTGAATGTTCCTTTCTCAGGCTCGTGCAGATTCCATGGCACGTATCTGAAAAGAAAGCAAGTTAACACTCTTTTGTAGCTTATCATGAAAGATGTTTCTATTTCATTTTAAGGGAAGAACCTTTTCATACAAACACATTTACTTTAACCTGATCTGTATTTGACATTCTCCATTTTAAATTTCACAGATTATTATGAGGCATAGTCGAGTTACAAAAGGAGCCTACGTTGTCAGAGTATTGAGGCCGCAGGCTTTCATCCTCAGCAGCCGGTCCTCCCAATGGGCTCTGGGGACACGGAAGTAATGGATGGAGCCCCCCAGGATGCAGAAGGGCTCTCCCTCCAGAGTGAACTGAGAGGAATCAGCCCTCAGACCCTCCACACGGCTCATTCTTCGCACCTCAGGGTGTTTTCTATTGGGTGAAAATGAATTGGATCAAATAAAATGGAAAAGGCCCATCTACTGAGGTCATATGTGTTGGATAATACAATACAATGTGTTACTGTAATAAAACAGTAGGCTACTTCACAGGAAGAAACAGTTCAAAACTTACCAACACATGTAAGTCCTAGATGCAGAATAACAGAAAATCCCAATTACATCAAAACATTGCTGTGCCTTGGAGCTGAGCTTGCCGAGAGCATTTGAAGGGAGGGTGGTGCTGGGAGGCCTGAAACACTGCGGATAAGGGAAGCTATTGTTGTTTCCGAACAACAAATATAATAGTGCTTTGTCTCTCTCGCTCCCTCTTTCAGTAAAAAAATGAAGAGCTTGCATTGTTCACAAACATGTTGGCCTCATGATATAGTTTACATGAAAAATGTACTGATGCACCAGTGGTTGTACATGTAATCACAGTCTAAGAACAAATGTACCGTGTGCAACTGTAATCACAAGTTAGTGTGTAATAGCACAAGTGTGTGCATTGTGTCTGTGTCTTGTTATCTTTTTAATCTGCCCTACTTAGGGAATTAAACAGATGTGCTTTTTTTGAATTGCTGTGTACAACTGAATAGAGCCTTGATCCCTGCTTTTTGTTTCAGTTGTCTCACTGCTCTCAAAATTATGTATTTGTCACTTTTGCTGACATTGTTATGTCTTAGACACAATATTAAACATTGTACGCCAGGGAGTATGGGATGGCTAGTTGAAAGAAGACATCAAATATGGATGGGAGGATTTTTAAGGGAAGTGTAAAGAGTAGGAATGAACTGATTAAAACGATGAAAACAGGAACAAGATTATATTTAACTTACCCCTTACAAGAAAGCATTTGGGAACAGAATGAGACTGTGGGGCATTGTATACTTTATTTTCACCCAATCAAGTAGACAGTTAATAAAAAAAGAACTGAAAGAGAATATTAAAAGTATCTAATTACAATATTCCCTTTCAAGTTGGACATTGGACAAAACCTACATAGTCTTAAATCATTGGCAGCATTTGCGCTGGACACTGGGGACATGTCCCCATCACTTTTTGAAATGGCCAATGTTGTCCCCACCACTTTTTAAAGTATAACTTATAAATATTCTCAAAAATAGAGTGAACAAAGAAATGTAATAAACAAGAACACTGGTTTATTGTCAAGATGTGCAATTTGGACATGTTAGTAAACTTGAATAGAAAATGTAAAAAAGAGCATTGCTCCCGCTGTGCAGCAGCACGGTGCAATATGTGTCTTTTGTTTTATTGTCAACTTTTCATATTTATTTATTTTTTCTTGTATTTATTTCTGTATTTATTTCCAAATGATTTATTTCAGGTTTTTTTCCACATTTATTTATTCTTGTATTTTTAATTCCTGTATTTATTTCAGTTTTTGTTCCTGTATTTATGCATTTATGTATTTGTTACTTATTTCATGTTCTGTCCTCCATACCTGTGTGCTCATTGTGTGCCTAAAGGTACAAATTAAATCCAAATCACATCTCAGCAAGACCTATAGTTGGTTGTTCATTGTAAAAACACATTGGTGGTCCAGAGGTCTATGCAATTGTTTTTCATGAAGGTGCTCGAGGTCCAACACCCAGGGGAGGGACATCTTCTGTCTTCTGCTATGTTGTTGAATCTGGATAAAGTGTTCTGCGTTCTTTTTCGGTTGCATAAATGTGCGACGGTCCCTAAAGTAAAATACAGTTTGCCGCTTCTGTATACTTTTGGAAGACATTAATCTGATATACAATATTGGTCACACTCATAGACTGCAACTAGTTTACATTAGAGTCCATAAAAGTAAACCAAGTGAACATTTTAATTGACCACGTTTCGTTTTTTTTAACTTTGAATCCCGGAAGTAATCTAACGTTATGTGAATATGGGGTGACTTTATCAACGTTATCACGTCAGGTTTGACAGGGTTTGTGATGCATTGTATAACTCATCGTCGACCGTTTTGGGAAGTAAAATATATTCACTTTAATTTGCATGAACATAAGCAACGAACAGGGCGCAACTTTGACTGAAGTCGTGTTGTTATTGTTGTCGATGGAAATCTTATCAATGTTTGGGCTTCGTCTGTCCCTAAAGCAAAGATATTGTCTCCTGCTGTGTGTTGCTGTCGGAGCGATCCTTGCTTATCGGTTTACAAGGTAAGGAAAACCCTAGCTCTTTACGCATGCAGTGAAATATATCCAGTCGCCACCTTTTCATAACAAGAGAACCATGCATGAAGACACAGGCTATTGCCTTAAATGTGAATTTCATGTGTTAAGCCTCTCCACCCACCAGCCCTACTGTTTGAGGTGTTATGCTTTGTTATATAACTGCTATTCAGACATTTGGACTCAGTTCTGTTTTTAAGAAACCAACCAGGTTACCTGTGATCTCTCACCTGCTGGCCTGTGGACATTGAATCTCACGCGAGAAATTCGGATCAAAATTAAATATAAATCTCAATGCAATCTTTTATTTTTTTACAGATCTTAATAAGACTTCAGCTTTTATTCTTGATATACACGTTTATTATTTATAACCTCTATACTGTTATTTATAGCATCACTTGCTGTAGTACTTTTACACGTTCTAATTTATAGTATTACTAATACTATATAAATGTATATGCACTTCTGGTTAACTGCATTTTATTGGCTTGTACCTCTGCACAATACAAATCTAATATGATCTAATTTGATCCAATATCATCTAATTTAATCTAATATGATCATGTGATAGTTTTTTATTATTATGAAGAATCATGTAGATAAATGGAACCTCTTTGTAATATGAAAAAGCTATTAGCTTTACAGTACACAGGCTAGTGTATTAATATGTCTCAAATGTCTTCATGGCCAGTTCAATAAGTTGTCTGTCAGTTGTAAACTGTATTTTGCCCCCTAGGAATCGACCTGAGGTAGTAAGAATGAAGCGTGCGGAGGGTCTGAGGGCCAACTCGTCTCAGTTCACTCTGGAGGGAAAACCCTTCCACATCCTGGGGGGCTCCATCCATTACTTCCGTGTCCCCAGAGCCTACTGGGAGGACCGGCTGCTGAAGATGAAGGCCTGTGGCCTCAATACTCTGACAACGTAGGCTCCCACTCACTGCTGGAGGAATACACTCTGCTTTACACTACATACTATGTCAGATAGATGTATAGATGGTATTTCAGAATGAAATAAACAAAAGATACATACAAAAACTGAAAAATAATATTGATGTAGACGTAAAACGTTGTAGTAAGAATGTGTATACAATAAATACATTCATATAAACATAAGGAGTTAAAATAAAATCTTCAATAAAACATTAAAGAAATAAAGAAACACGTTTATACAAACATAAGAATATAAATAAAAAATGTGCACATTGTACTGCAATATATAATGTGTATATTATTTTTAGGTAAAGCAGAGCAAACACCATTCTTAAGAAAACAGAAGGACATGGTAGCCTTTGGACACAAACCAACGGCACTCATTGAAATACTTAAAACACAATAATAAAGAAAATACATTTGTGTTTTTAGGTATGTGCCATGGAATATGCACGAGCCTGAGCGAGGGGTGTTCAACTTTGAGGATCAGTTGGATTTGGAGTAAGAAAAAATGAAGGGAAGAGTCTCTGCTAAACGCCTGCAGAGGGCACTGTTGCATTACAAGATTTTTCACAGTCTTACAGTAAATAATGTAATAAAATGTTAAATGTTAAAATGATGTACGTTTCCCCATTAAAAAAAAAACCATGTGATTAATTAGCCATAATCACTATCACGGCTTCTTGATATATTGCCAAGATGGGGATGATCCATCAAATTGGCTGCCTGCTGTCAAGAAGCAGGTGTTACCTTAAATACAGAAACATTATTATATTCTGTAAAAATGAAGAAAATTAATTAAGTTAAATATTTTAGAATGAATTACAATTAAACATCTGCTTTAATGAGCATAACTAAGCCATACTGTGTTCATGCTGTTGTAAATATTTGAATGAATTGTATTGATGATAAATAGATACAAATATTGTTTTTCTTTCCCTTAGAGCTTACCTCCGTCTTGCAGCCAGCTTGGGCCTCTGGGTGATTCTGCGTCCAGGGCCGTACATCTGTGCAGAGTGGGATTTAGGTGGCCTACCCAGGTAAACATCCCAATTAAATGTAACCTGTGCAGATCTTTTGAATATGCCTTACAGCCATATCAACATTGTAAAGCATTCTTTTAGAACAGCAACTGGGTTGTTAACTGAATTCCTTAAATTGGCTTGGACATAATTTGTTCAGTCAGTTAAGCTGTTTGTTAGCGGTATCTTTGCTTCGGGGTAAATCCATTAAACTCTTGGAAATAATGAAGTAATGTGAATGATTTCAAGTCTGCCGTCTCTGTCATGTTTTTTGCCAGTTTCTTCAGCTACATATTGCAAAACATGGACATGCCTTAGTAGGATTGATCCACCTCAGTGCTCTTCATACGGTTTATGATACAAAGACAACAGGGTTTTACATATAGTGTAAGTGAGGACATTATGAATCATCCAAGTAACCTCTAATGTTATTCAGATGATTGTCACAAATTATTTTCCATACTTATAGTGAGATTTTAAGGAGAACATAAATTTAATCTGACAGGCAAAGCTCCTTAAAAAACGATGATGAATTCATTTATTTCTGTAATCATCATAGATTTGAACAGATAACGGGGTGAATGTTGGAGTTAAAAAGACTGGAAGAAGGTATTTTTGGAGCAGTTTAGCCTTGGGGGACTATGAGGTTTAGGTGATATTTATTTGATGATCGTCAAAACAAAGTGTTTCTAGGGGCATGCAGTGAAGCATGGCTTCCTCTGTACTGCACTTTGTGATAGTCATGCTTAGGTTAGTGTAACTGTCTTCGAGAGCTAAAAACGCTAGAGTTCACTGCAAAGCTTGTTGAATAACTTGGGTGATACTGTATGTTACTTTTTGGACTTTTCAAATAATTTCTTTTGATTTCTTTTTAGTTGGCTACTACGAGATAAAAACATGAAACTGAGAACAACCTACCCAGGATTCACTGATGCCGTTAACTCCTTCTTTAATCATCTCATTGAGAAAGTTGTTCCACATCAGGTACGTTATATATTAGCACAATAGAAATGTAACGAAATAATTTGACTGATGTATACACTACAATGTTTGAGAAGAAAATGTATATGAGACCAAATGAGCCCAATTATCCTTGTTGGGGTTTAAGGCCCTGTCACACTGTCCCAAAATTGACACCCGATGGACACACGAATATGGAATTGTGAATTTCGCACGATGATGGCCCCGAACCACACATGAAGGCAACATTTACATTACATTTAAGACATACAACTGCAATGAAAGTACCAAAAACAATTGTGTTACAGTACTATGATACTGTACTGATATCTTCAGACTTTGTTCTTTACTTTATCCGTCGTTATATGTAGAAAATATTACGTTTTCTCCGTAATGTTGTTTCCATAACAACAACAACTTCCTGTCAACTGTCCTTCAAAATAATATATTATATCCTTTTTAGTTTCACAGAACACAAATTGGGTTATTTACATAATATATTTACATGATTTTGTTGTGCAATAAAACAACCCGATGGACACACGATAAAGGAAATGTTCAAATTCGGCTGTGATCGTAGCAACATCGGGCCATTCGTGAGGGCATCTTAAGCCATCGTATGACCGCCGGTGGAGTTTCTCAGGCTCCGGCAGCAACTTCGTGAGCGGTGGCAAAATCTTTGGCATGCCAAAAAATTGCCGAAGGACCTTGCGAAGGTTCATTTTCGTGTTGAATTCGTGTGTCAATTGTGCCCTTCGTAAGGCCATCGTGAGGGCATCGTGTTATCATCGGTGCCATCGGGCATTCGCCCCGATCAGAGTGAGGGCGAATGCCCGATGGCACCGATGATAACACGAAGATGACACGATTTGACAAGATGTCCTCACGAGTGCCTTACGAAGTTGCCGCTCACTAAGTTGCTGCCGGAGCCTGAGAAACTCCACCGGCGGTCATACGATGGCTTAAGATGCCCTCACGAATGGCCCGATGTTGCTACGATCACAGCCGAATTTGAACATTTCCTTTATCGTGTGTCCATCGGGTGTCAATTTCGGGACAGTGTGACAGGGCCTTTACCCTTTCCTGTAGTGTGTTGTATAGGTTTTTGTGCATGTAAATGGTCTGCAAAGGCTAAACAAAACACATGATATGCCATACATCTCTAAGGTTGACCAATCACAATAGAGCCGGTCAGCTAACCAATCAGAGCAGACTGGGCTCTGGTTTCAGACAGAGGGTGAAAAGAGGTGCTGCAGCACAGGCAGTATGAGAAAAATAAAGGCTTTTTGAACATTAAAGCATGTAAACATGTCGCAGTAGAGACACAAAATACAAATTTGAACCTGAAAATAAGTAGTATAGGACCTTTTAATGGAAATATGACACAAACAAATATGTAATATATAAAATATGTTTTGTTTTGATATATTCAAACATGCATACAAATGCCTGCCCATTTTTTCATGATGGAATACTTGCTTTCATATGTTATTCCTGCACACTATGCACGTTACCATGTATACAAGCAATATATTTACCATATGAACCTAAATAAACTCATGGCATCCAGGGCATATTTTCTTTTCATCCATGCATCATTGGACTAGCTCTGATTTCCTTCTCAGTGTTTTTCATCAAATTCAGCTGTACTGAGTGTAGAAATGCTGAGAACTGTGCCAGGCTCTAATATGTGTCCCATTCATTGGCTAATTATTCCGCAGTACTCCAAGGGTGGCCCAATTATCGCAGTTCAAGTGGAGAATGAGTATGGCTCCTATGCCAAAGATGACAAATACATGCCTTTCATCAAGGAGGTAAGAAACTAAACTGTATATTATTTGAATAATTTGTGGTAATAGAAGAGAGTACACTTTATATCCGCTGCTGTCCTTAACTCACTCTTATTTTAACTCAATTTGAAAAGAGAAATCAATGATATTTCAGAAATAACCTTTCATTTTTTCTTGTTGCCTCCAATACTTCTCTTGTTTCCCAGTCGTTGTTGTCAAGAGGCATCTCAGAGCTGCTGCTGACCTCAGACAACAAGGAAGGACTAAAGCTTGGAGGAGTGAAAGGAGGTATTGTTAGATGGGCTGACAGACAAACAAGGCTGCATCTACACACACCCAAACAGACATACATAGACACATATACAGTAGGTTGGTTGGTGAGTTTGTTTTCACACAACGACAAGAGGTCTGAGGCGAAGGGTGGCTTGTGTCAGGCAACTGCAGCTCAGAACTACTCACAAAGGATCCTGTGTAATACCACAAAGCTAACCCTAACACAAAGCAAAAACAGAGATATTGAAATATAAAAGTATCTTCTTTGACACATGCTATTTTATTGTTGGCAAACATTGTCATAATAAGCTTTTTTGTCACTGAGATAATAGTATTTTTGTTTTATTATAAGAGCAAATCATGCATTATTCTCATCCTTATAATTACAGGATATAATCCTCCAGAGTATTGTTATAATAAACCCCCCTGATATTTTTTAAAAATACATATTTCCTAATCATGATTTCCATGCTGTAGATGAACACTTAAATGTGATGCCTCGTTGCCTGTTTCCTAATGCAGCCGCTTAACTGTTTTAATTGACAGTTTTAATGCTTATTAACTTTGTGATTTGAGGAGCATTGTGCTTTATATTGAAGTTTAAGATGCTATGGGGAACTGCTAATACTTTTTTAAATTACAAGAACTTAATCATGTGAGGGTTTAAGTACAACTCAAAACAATATTCATTCCGTAGATCTCTTTCTAAAGCATGGTCTGTATTAGTTTGAACTGATTCCCTGCAGATTTGTGTTAACAATGTTCTACCTTTTTGGCTCTGAAGCACTAGAAACCATCAATTTCCAGAAGTTTAACCCAAAGGACATCAAGTATCTGGATGAGATACAAGTGAGTCTTTTTTGCGTTTTGGTTTCATTCTTCATTTTGTTGTTATCCGTGGTCTTGGAGTCTGTCATTACTTCTCTTTTTTATCGAAGTGAACATCAAGCTAAAACGAATCTTTGCTTTTCCCAAAACAGACTGTCCATGTTAATCCCAGGGAACCTTTGAGGTTACTTACCCACCTTAAAAGAAAAAGTTAGAGACCTGAAAGAAGATCATTAATCTTAGAGACAATTAATTCAGGGTTTCACACAAATGGAATAAGGGACTAGCTGAAAGGTCATTCAGACGTATCTTTTATTTAATGGACAACTCTTTCTCCCATCAGCCTCACAAGCCGAAGATGGTGATGGAGTACTGGTCTGGCTGGTTCGATCTTTGGGGGGACCTTCATCATGTCTACCCAGCTGAGGGTAAGACGGACTCAGAATGGGTAGTCGGGTTTTCATTCAGAGAGAGCTTTAGGATCCCTGACAAGACATGTGAGAGCCAGACAGGATTTCTGCTGATGGATTCTCTGAGGGTGAAACCGTTTCTTTCTGAACAGAAGGTCGATACAATCGGCTAATTTGAGACAGAGAAAGAAAGGGGTTTTTTTGCGAGCCGATACAGGAGCTGTGAAGGTAGAACAGACTGTCTTGAGGGGGAAGACAGAGTCTCAGGACCTTTAGGGTAAGAAAGGCTGTAAAGGGAGGGTTAGTAAATCCTCCAGACTGAGTGTGGGTGTTTGTTCTCACTTAGCTCATTTGGACCTGTTGATTTGGAATATATCAACACAGCAATTGCACTTACAGTAGATCCCTGAATGAGGGTGGTTCTCTACTTGCCTCTACTCAAAATAAGGCTAAATGATATGGAGAATCAAATATAACTTGTTTTGACCAAATATGTTTGATTTCAATATTGTGACAATATTGTGTTGACTGCATCACCAAAATGTACATCATTATAATGTTGATAATTTATCATCAGTAATATGGGTTTATTGACCAAGTGGGTAAAGGCAAATAAGAGAAAAGCTACAAATTCAAAAAAGGAATCACTTTACGGGAATGAAGCCTTTCAAACTTGCAAAAGACATCACTTACAATGTTCAAATTCAAAAGGATATCTAGTCTCGTATCACAATATCGATATAATACCAATATATTGCCCTGCCCTAACTCAAACTCTGGAGGGTTTTTCAGTCAGAATGCAATTGATCATACCAACAAATACAGCTGGGTTGCATATTGCCTTTAATAAAAAATAGATTAGTCCAGTAGGACTCAGATGAGGACTCAGATGAGGGTGTTGCACTTTTCTTTTCCTTATACATGTGATGTTCTGGTGTTGTTTTGTTTCTTTCCGTTAACCGTCAAGTGGGAAATAAGTATTTGTTTTGGTGTGTTTCTCTTAGTATCCTAAGATACTGTTATGTTTGGCTGTGAAAAAGGGCAGACCATCTATTTGTATTTATTTGTTTTTTTTAGAAAGGGGATTTTATTCTTCTCCCTGCTCCTTTTCGCTCAATGGTAGAGTCATGTTTTGTGGCAATTATTGTACATTTGGTTTTGCTTACCATGAGCGGACAAATAAAAATGAAATGAAATTATGATGAGAAACATGCCTAGGGTTATGAAAAAAATCTAATCAAGTGTATCTGATGCATCATCTCAAGAAGAATAGCCATCCTGTTGTGTGGTGGTATGCACCCATTATAGCTAGTTAGGCACATAGAGCTCTAATTAAGTTATTGTATCATACAAACAGTTCTCCCGAGAGCTGGCTATTTCTCTTCATTTCTCTTCACTGGTATATAAATGCAATGGGAACAACAGCTGGGATGTACCTCCTAGCATATGGTCATTCCTTTCTGGTTTTGTCAGAGATTTACCGCGTATACTTTTCATGCATGGTATGTTTTGAACCAAGTATCACAAACCAGAGTCTGTGTCCAACCCTCTCCACTTTGTCTCTTGGCCATATGTTGATGTGCAGAGGCCATTTTTTTTCAAACGCTTCTTTGTGCAGGATTGTTCAAAGATGTGCTCCGCCGACTCTCACTGACTGTACCGAGGCCAGGTGGAGGTGTTACACTTTGTAGGAGTCACATTCATCTTCCCCACTTCCTCTGTATACACACACGCTGTAGCACATGCAGATACACACTAGAATTGTTTTTCTCGTGGCTGCATTAAATTAAGTTTCAGTTGACAGGAGCATAATGTTGTGTACTTTCCTATGAATTATATGCTGCACTGTTTTTCTGAGTCACAGGCTATATACAGTATGTGCTGCACAATTTAAATAACCGCACCTGGACATAAGATATGACAAAATATATGTGAGACTTAGGACAAAGTTACATTTAGCCTACGTCCACGGTTACTAACCAAAATAGATTGTGTGTATCCTTGTGGCCTTAATATGGTGTTCTTTGCTCATAAAAAAAGTTTTTTAAAACCTACGTGTTTATATTCATAATTACTTCTCAGTCTGCTTCTGCATTTATTGCCTTATTGCACCAACTATGGAAAAACATGAACAATTAAACCATAGGCAGGGCTGTGTATCATGTCATACTCTTGCAATGGTGGAATAAGGATAAAGACCAATGCTTGTAAAATTACAGAAGTATGTTCAGCAAAATTCACTATGTATAAAGGAACCAAAGGCCTGTATTATATTATTGGACTGTAACTGATGCATCAATGTGTACTTGTTATCCAATCTTAAAAATACTTTCCGAGGTCATACAAACCGTATTTTCTTAAAAACAAATTAAATATATAATTAGTATTGCAGTGAAAATTGTTTTGTTTTGGAGTGAAACAAGAAATATTTTGTTGTTAGGATGTGTCAATGCAGTAGAATAAACAAAGAAATAAACCATATTTCAGAATAAACCTATAATATAGTCTGGATGTGCCCTAAACGTATACAAATTGTTGGTGCAATAATAACATCAATGACCAGCGGCTAACTCGTACAGTTTGCGCTCTAAAGCATCCCACACATACCAGATATCATGGTCCAGAAGCTGTGGCCAGAAGGGTGATATTATTTTTAGTACAATATACAGTCATCACACACATAAAAACACAATTGTAAAGATTAATGGATCAACATACCCTGCTATAGCCACCTTGAGTGCTCCTAGTAAACTTCTCATTTCAAACGCACAGAGCCTCAGGCTTCCCAGCAGTCATCCACATCTTAACAAAAGATGCTCTGAAAATGAAAAGCTTCCTTATGCATTTTCCTTCTCTCGAGAAAGGGAACGGGATAAAAAGAACCCTGGCCATGCAGAAAGAGTCACAGCTATGAAATGAACGCTGGGATATTCAGAGGGGATTCATGTCCTTGACATCTCAGTGCTTTGCAGACTGCAACACACACTGTTGGTCACAGCTAGTGCCACCACAGTAAAAAACGACCGGGTCCGGCTTTTGTCACTCAGCCCGCTCAATTGTTATTCACTAAGGCTCATGCCCTTGATTCAAATCATTAAAGTCAGTCCAATTTGACTGCTCACGTCCAATTTGAATACCTAATTACTCGCTCTGCTATGTTCTCTGCAAAATATATAATTTGTGCGGAGAGCTAGGCAATTTTTCATGGGTGTGAGCATTGAATTATAGGTACATATAGTAGGATATGTGCATGAGGTCTATCCATATTTCGATTGAAGTGGAATTGAGGGGCAATAGGATTAGTGAAACGGTGCCTTGTTAAAGCTGAAAACTTATGTTGGGTTGCCCATTGGGCTTAATGCTAACCTTAGTTTATGTTATTTTCGGAATTACTAACTGGTTTTATCATCCATTCTTTTTGTTTACAGACATGTTACCTGTGGTCACAGAGATCCTTAAACTGAACATGTCCATCAACCTCTACATGTTCCACGGTGGGACAAATTTTGGCTTTATGGGCGGAGCGTTCGCCGTTGGAATGCCGGCACCTAAAGCTATGGTGACAAATTATGGTATGTGTGAAGACTTTCTTTGTGACCAGCCTTTTGTTACATTTGAAAAAGTGAAATTTGGATTTGAGTTAAGAGAAGAAAATAGTATATACAGGACTGATTGGTCAGGATTGAACACAAAAAAGGCAATTCAATATCCTTCAGATTGAAGAAAAATACACAATGCAAAAAGGAAAAGATACATTTAAATAATAGCCTTATTCTTTTCATTTTTGGCCTTGATAATTGTGTAGTTTAAATCTAGTATCCAGCCCACTGATTATTTGCCAAGGTACTGTAGGCTGACCCAATCTATAAAGCTTGTTAAAAAAAAGTATTGACTCAGGAGTGCCCATAATCATCAAACAATTAGATTAAATCAGTCTGATTAAATCTGCCTTAAGGACATTTGAAAAGAAAACAAAAAAATGGTTTTGATATTTGGAATCTGTAGATGGCGCTATCCGTACTCCGGAGCCTCTGACCTTCGACTGACTTGAAATGTGAATATGCAGTGCGCATTAATGAATTCATTACCTAATAAAATGCAAATTTAAATGTAAATTTAAAGACGTACAATGGGTTTTATATGCTCCTCTAGGGTCCTTAACATTATAATGACCTCGTTCTTTAGAAAAAAGGAGACTTCTGAGAGTGACTCCCCGGTAGGGAAGACCACCTCCAGTGAAATCTGTGTTTACTCCTCTGAATGCCTTTTACCTTTTTGACTCAAACGGCATTTTCTGTCAAGATAACTCAAAATGTGTCTCGGCCCGCTGCTGTCTCAAGATGTTTGATAGGGGAGCACGGTGAAAGCATCTGCCACGGTAAGAGGCATCCCTGCCTCTCTCCGGCTCCCAGCCTGCTGTTCTGATAGCACATTATCTTTCAGATTACGATGCTCCATTATCCGAGGTGGGGGATTACACCACCAAGTACCATCTTCTGAGGAATGTATTCAGCCAGTACCACGGTGAGTGTCGTGTGTTGTTGTTGAGTCAGGCCCCACATCTCCTGTCTCTCTTCTCTCCCTTCCCTTTCATCTCCCCACTTAAGTTAATTCTCCTTGTAGAACCTGCTCTCTGTTGGCTAAAGTAGGATAACTTTGCATATGATTACTAGCACGGATTAGATATGGGTTTTTATGTGTGCTTGTGCATGTGTTTGAGACCAAGTCCAAGACCCTCAATTACTGCCCAATGTGAAAATGACATGCTAGGCCTTGTATCGTGTTTATTGCTTATTACGTTTTATCTTCCTGTTAAACAAGGGTTTGTGGTTGGAGGCAGAAGTCTCAAGTGTTTTGTGGCAGGTCTGAACATTTAGCTTTTGGCAATGTGTGATTGAATCCGGCACAACAAAGCAATAATTTGCACAGAGTTGTTGTGATCGAAGATGGTATGAAATGCTGCCTGCGCATGATGCATCCTTATGCTTTGTTCTCTGGAAAACAATGAGTAGCAGCCTGAATACGAGAGTCAGAGAAGGCTTTTTGTTCTTCACAGCAACTACAAGCGGATTACCCAATTAATGATTCATTAGAATATTTTGATATCTTGTGCTTATTTTTTTGTAAAACCGTGTACATTGTGTCCGTCCCTGTGGTTTTGTTTTCATATGTTTTCAGACTGATCTATCAAACGTCAAACACAACCTTGAACAACAATATTGCTCTCATGATAGACAGGTGACATATATGCTTTGGGGTTTATTTTATTATTACAAAGCTGTCAAAAGCTACAAAAATCAGCCATCATCTAAAAAAGGGTACAAATACATCTGCACTACATCTGCAGTATGCAAGTTCAGTATTGATGGTGCCAGGTAGGGCTGATTAAATATTCAACAAACCCAATACTCGCTAAAGGCTAAGTATGTGTGAAAATACTATTTTGAGTGAAGAATTGCAGAGCTGCATATACAGTATATCCCGGTTTACAAATCATATTTTACAGACTCAAAGAGGCCATATTGTGCTTTTGGGGGTTTCCCCTTTCCTTTCGGGTGTAATATAGGTTTTTGAGCCGGGAGGCGTGTGGTGCAGTGGGTTGTGCATTGGTGTTTGGAACAGGGGGACACAGGTTCAAACCCCACTGCAGTCAGCATGTTGTTGTGTCCCTGGGCAAGACACTTCACCCCAAATTGCTCCTGTGGGGATTGTCCACAGTATTGAGTATGTAAGTCGCTTTGGTGAAAGAGGCTGGACATTTCCAACACGTATCTAAGTGGTACCGGCATTGTCTTGGGTAAGAATCCAAATAGCCTATGTAACCTAGTTTAATAGAAATATTCACACACACTCTACACCTCTTAGATTTGACCCATTATATAAACCACCAAGGCACTGGATTGAATGTGTTGTAGAGATCCATTTAAGAGAAAGGTGTTGGCTGTTTTCCTCAAAGCTATCCTTAAGTGATCCAGCTGTTACCACTTGACGATAAGGAAATGCTGTCGAGCCAATTCCGGGGGGACTGCTGGTGTCTGAATGCTTTAACACCTTTAAAAGCAGTGAGAGTGACTGGTGATCGCTGTTAATTGTTGTATGGATACTGTTTTGCAACACGAAGCACAAACTAAATGCTACTGTGGAGAGCTAATGGCTCACCCAAGGAGTTTTAGGCTGGAGCCACCCAAGGACGATAACGCAAACGGACCGAAATCGATATAAAAAAAGTCTTCCGTCCACACGCAACAGGCACCAGAAACGTGTCCGTTCACACGAGACCGCTCGAAAGCGCTGGAGTACATTAGTAGTAGTAGTACTTATGCCGGGCCTGTAAGTGGCGCTGTACTCCTGCCACAAAAGCAGCGAAGAAGACTTCCCGCGCATGGTTGCCATGGTTTCCCTTCTGTTTATTGTCCGCTGTGGACGCTCTGGCTCTTTTTCTCCCTCCCTGAGGCAAGCGTTTGCTCCTGCTGTAAATCCCTCCGGTAGTCCACCAGCAGATGAAAAACACCCACCTCTCCACCTCTCCCAAGGCATACGGCAGAGTTTCAGTTAGATTTTTTTTTCGCCGGTCAACCTGTCCGTTAAAGTTGAAATCTTCCGGACAGGTGGGGAGAGGCGGGGGCTATTGCTTCAACGTTATCAAGAAATGATCGTATAGGCGTAAACACAGAGCCGTTTGCCCCCCCAGAGTGTTTCGTTCGCAGATCTACCCACCTTGGGACTCGTTATCGTTTTCTGCGTTTCCATGTCGGCCTCGTGTGGCCGAACCTTCTATCTGATAGAGAACTGTAGCGGATATGACCGTTATCGTCCTCGTGTGGCTGGGGCCTTAGAAGCAGCTTTCAAGGGTGTGGTCACTTTTATGTTTGGTAGTAAAAAAAATGCAGATTGGGAATGTCTGCAGGGCTTCAATAGCCCAGAAAAAGGTCTTATAGCTGCTTGGGTTTTTCTAGCAAATTGTTTTGCTGGTTATACTTTACAAAGTTAATAAAATATCCAATTTCTTAGTACCAGATATACCAGAAGGTTTCTTATAGTTTCCATCTTGACTTAATATGGCTTACAATTATTTAAATATACAAAACGACCTTCATCTGTGTCCTTCTTTCTTTCTCTCAGGTGCTTATCTTATCTTATGCATATGCAAATTATTTTACCATGGCCAGTTTAAAGAGAGAAAACAGAATTATTCATCTGACTGAATGTGGGCAATGTATGCATCAATTTCAAAAACCCCTTAATTTGGACTTGTTTTCATCCCACGGGTAAATAAAGGATAAAGGAAATGCAAATTAATTCATTTACATAAAATCTGACTGCCTTTTCCCCATCCTTGTTGTTCAGCCCAGCCTCTCACCGTGCTGCCTCCTCATCAGGACAGGAGAGTGTACCAGCCTGTTTCCATCCAGCAGCACCTGTCTCTGTGGGTCAGTCTGCAATTCACTGACAAGGTAAGCTGCTGACGCTCAGAGAGTGCCAACACAGGAGGCACCGAAATAATAAACATCGCCCGTGTGGCATTGCTCGAAACAGAGTCAGGAGGTTGTTGACAGACAACAGTAATACATGAAATATGTAATGCATAAGTCACACACAAAAGCCAATCAAATAAACTCAAAGAGAATATGCTTTTAATTATAATGACAGGTTATGGAATGCAATTGACTTTTGCATTTTGAATAAAAGTATTCCAGGCTGTTTGGTGAATTACCTTTTTCTATATTATCTATAGAGGATAGCTGTATTAACTTTACTGTTTCCACAGTGATCACATCAGCCTATTAGGTGCAGCATTTGCATTGTTTTTTTCTGCAGATTCCAGTAATTACTCACAATTCTCTAATGAATTGAGTGGGTTTCTTATATTAATCTTTAATTACATTTGGACATTATTATATGTGAAGTAACCTAACCGCATCCCCTGTATCTTTTAGGATGTAATATTTTCTATCAAATGATAAGAAATCATAAGATTAACAGCAGCATATGTTCCTTTAATACATCCTACAGAATAATTATATTTCTATATTGATAATAAAATGTAAAAATCGAATTTGAAGCTCTGAAAAGTCACTTGCAGACGTGGCTGTGGTAATTATTACCGCGAGAGAAATTAGCTCGCAGCCATCATCCCACACCAGCACACACTACTACACACACATTAATGAAGGACTGCTGATGAGGAGCCCCTGAGCAAAGCACAGCTGAAATATGGGCTTGCTCAGGGACCAGCAGTAACCGACAGTGTGCAGCTTTATGACTGTAAAACAAGTTGTTTTGCAAAATGTAACACAGCAGATAATCTCCCTTTGCCATCAGAACTAACTCGGAGGGTGTCATCATGTCTGTTAGCTTTCATGTCCAATAGTCGAGTTCACATCATGCTGTTCAAGGGCATTGTTGGAGCTATATATCTCTTTATATTATTTAATAGTTTAACATTTATTTTCTTGCTGTTTTATAGTGTTTATTGTAAATGTATTCTTAGTTAGCGTCATAAGTTAAAGTAGTTGCTATGCTTTTATTTTGAAGGCATGTTTTGGGCACTGGGTGATTAGAGCACCTGGTGTAATTGTATATATTGGAGACAGGTGGGTGGTGGGAGCGAGAGCACTAGTAGGCAAACGTTTTTTTTTACCAGGGTGTTTCAAGCTACACAAGGGAAAGCCATAGGAAAGGCTTAAGGAAAGAGATATAGGAAAGAGATATAGGAAACCTGTTCATTGTATTTTGTTATAGGAATAAAATGCACAACGGAGAATCTTGTCTGGACCTGGATCATTGCCCTGCGTAAGATCCGCTAACTAGTGCCTCAGCGGCTGTTAAGTTAACTATCTGTTCTAGTTCTATAGGATTTTGGCTGCTACAAAAGTAAAAAACCGTGCCGTGAAAGCGGACTTGTTTTTTGAAGTTCTTTTTTGTGGATTTTTGGATTGCCCGCGTTTGAAGTGTATTCGTATATTCAAACCAGATGTGCCACGTCTGGCATTCAACATGAATTATTCACTCATTCACAATGTGCTTCCCTATGAGACGACAGTTTCTCTGCCCCTGACACACCCTCGTTTTAAAAAGTGCGATTTCTCTTAAGAGGCTTCAGAGAGACTGAGTGGGATGTCTTGAGCCTGATGGTGTGTCTGTGTGTTCGGAGGTACGTGGTTAATCGTTTCATAGCGGCGAGTGTTTATTGTCTTGCATAATGCAGCTCCCTAGGGTATGCAAAAGAATGCTGCTGAATAAAAGAATGGCTTTGAACATCAGACAGGAAAGCTTCATTAGGGTTTGATAAATCATCACTTTGGGCAAAGCCATCTTGCAAGTGGGAGAATTGTGTGGCGCGAATCATAAAACCCCATCTTCGTCGAGAGCGGTTTATGAGATTGTGTGTGTTCACTTTAATTACAGCAAACTTCATGGAAACATTTCAAATAAACATCTTTATGAATGTGGCTCATTTCAACATCTTTTTCATTGCTTTTATTATTATTTATCACAGTGGATCCAATAGTGTTTGCAGCACAAAAAGGATTTTTAACAAACCTAAGTAATACTTATACATAATAATGTAATGAAAAAAAAAAGATAATTATAGAAAGAGGAAGGCAGGTTTTTTTATAAAGAACATTTCAAGCTTTAGGATAAAGTGCAACAGAAATACCTCACAGAACTATATGTAAATACTCAATCTGTCAATCATTAAAACTCTAAGCGAGTAAAACAAGCTTAAAATAATAAGTTGTAGAATACGATAAGAAAGATGTAAGATACAAATTAATATAAGATATGAAGAGATACTGTATTTCATAGAAGGAAGCAGCGACAAAGAGAAAAGTCTTTAGCGTTGATTTAGAAACAAAGGGGGGGGGGGGGGAAAGAGACTGGAAGAGGAGAGAATATATGTTTGTGTTCCTGTTGGTGTCAACATCTGGTTTAAAGGTATCAAACATTGTCTTTATTTGTAGGCCTTTAAGTCAGAGAGGCCGGTGAGCATGGAGAACCTCCCTGTCAACAACAACAACGGCCAGTCTTACGGCTACACGCTGTACGAGACCACCATCAGCAGCGAAGGGACCCTCAACTCCAAGAACAACATCAGAGACAGAGCCCTGGTAAAGAAAGGAAGACAGACGTCCACGTTATGCACCCAAATCACACAATTACACTTCTCTTTTGTGAGAACTTTTGCATGTAGAAGGCTGTAATCTGTTGGAAATCACACCTCTGATCTGTGTACTTGTTGAGAACAATTAACAAGCGCAGGCTGATACCAGTTGCTCTGGTGTTAAAGTCAAACAGGAGCCTGGAGTTCTTAGAAATTGGTGTCCAGAAATGTCTGTGACAGACAAATGTCGTCTAACATGTTTTCTTTTTAAAAAAACGTATTTCAGTGTCAGTTTCATTATAAGATAAGATGGACCTTTATTAATTATTATCCAAACAGATTCACATTTTAGTCAACAGATTTCTACATTTTAATTTCCATTTCGCTGTAGAGTCAATATATAGAAGGAAAACATGAAAGAAAATAATAAAAAGAAAATCAATAAAAAAGTAGAAAAGCTATCTAAAAAGATTAAACATCTGAAAAGATAAATACATATATAAAATAGGGGGCGGGACATCCGTGTGTGTGTGTGTGTGTGTGTGCGTGTGCATGTGTACAGGTCATACACCTTGACCAGGAGGTTTAACATGGCGTATTTAAACATGAAAACTATTTCTTTTGTTTCTTCCTAGGTTTATGTGGACAAACATTTTGTTGGTGTTCTGGATTATAAGACGCAAGAACTTGCAGTCCCTTACGGAAAGGTACTTTATGTGTGTGTGTGTGTGTGTGTATGTGTGTGTGTGTATTTCCTAAAAGCATAAAGTTGTTAATATTTAACAGCATGTGAAAGCTTCAGGGGTTGCTGATAGATGTTTTCTGACAGCAAGGTCGTCGGGATAGGCAAGCAGCAGACTGTTTATCCTGACTAACTTGATTTGTCAACTTCAACAGAAAGAGTGCTGACTCACATTGGACTTCATCAATAACTAAAGCCAGAGCTGAAAGACATTTTTGCTTCCTGTATTTTTTGAATACCTCTGTATTTCAGTATTTGTTTTATGTTTTCCACATAAGGGAAAAAGAACTCTAAGTTTACTCGTGGAGAACTGTGGAAGAGTGAATTATGGGAAAACCCTGGATGAGCAGCGCAAAGGTAAAAGTTGATGAAACGGCCCTTATCTGGCCAAATGATCTCTTTATCAGTAACCTTGAAAGCAAACTAATTAAGAGTGAAGAAAGACGGATTCACCTGTTTTGACTCTCCTTTCAGGTCTTGTTGGAGATATCGAGTTGAACAAGAACCCCCTCCGTGACTTTGTTATCCATAGTCTGGATATGAAGCCTGGCTTTGTAAACAGGTTTGTTTCTTTCAATTATTTCCCCATTTCTTTCTGTCAAATCAGCAAATTATCTCCCTGTTTAACACAGTTACCGTGGGAACATGATGGCAAAGATAATAAATCAAAACACATCTGTTCAAACCAGAGTCTCATGTAAATTATAAAATAAGTACACTAGGTAGAATACCCTGGATCTGGACTGTTTTCAGTGCTTGAGAATACATCAAATCTTAATTTATTAAAAACACAGGGGGTTTATTAAACACACCAAACAATATATCCTAAAACTCCAGGGTGATACAAAAATAAAAACACTTTGAAAGCATGAGGTACACAAACATTGCAAATTGAATTTCCATCAGCAGCATGTGTCTGACAGCTTAATTGAAGCAAAACTCATTACAGTATTACTCAAACAAATGCTGCAACAACAAATAATAATGGGACTGGATACACTTTTAACAGGAATATATTAAGAACTGACGAGATTATTTTGTCAACACCAAGACTGCATATTAATACAACTGTTCATTGAAACCTCGACAGTGCACACACTCTCTGTTCCTTTCATTGTCTGATTGTATTGCATTATGTAATATTGCTTTTCACTGGAATAATGTATTTAATTAAAGTATACCTGTTTTGAGTCCAATCCTAACCTTCTGCCTTGACTTAAGAAGTACTTCAACTCATTTTGCTTTGATGTGCTATATATACTGTATATATATATATACACGTGGGTTTGCTGTCCTGGCTCCAAGATGGTGGAATGAGCTCCCCATTGACATCAGGACGGCAGATAGCTTGCACATCTTCCGACGCAAACTGAAAACTCATCTCTTTCGACTCCACTTCGAGCGTTAGAACTATTAACGAAGCACTTTTATACTAATAAAGGACTGGCTTATCTAAAGCCAGTTGAGTAGCACTTGAAATGTTTGGCTCTATGAAACCTGATGTACTTATATGATTTTGTTTTCTTCAAGGTTGTGTCTTCCTGGTCGAATGTACTTATTGTAAGTCGCTTTGGATAAAAGCGTCAGCTAAATACAATGTAATGTAATGTAATATATAAAATGATTTCACTTGATAAATGCAACATGCACCATTTAACAAGCACAATAACACGACTGCTGTGCAATGACAGAAAGTGAAACGGTCTGAGTGGGGGAACTTTAATGTGGCACCCATCCCATAATTGTCATTAGGTCAGGTCGTTTCTGCACGACAGCCAATCATTATAGGGTCATTTTGGCAGGGCTCATTGCACCCAAAATGCATTTCCCTCATGGTGTTTCCATATTAGATGGTGCCTCCCTTTATTGCTAATCACATGCAACATTAGCGTCATCAACACCAGATTGAAGTCGACCATCGGCCAAAGCCCTTCTTAATCACAATATCTTTGGGAAATTCAGAATTCTTATGTTGAATAAACTAACAAACCAAATGACCAATGTAACCTCCTTTTAACCTCCTTAAAGAATATGGGCTTCGATGAGTTTACCTAGTTTATTTCAAGGTTTATATACAGTATATACTTAGTAGACTATGATCATATGATTTATTTTCAAATCCGTTTTGGTTCCTCCTCATGCACTGAGAACCTTTCAATCCTTCCACCCTGAAAATGTCAATGCCTGAAGCCCTGTATGAGTGAACACTGAAGAAAAACCTAAATGAGCAAGGATTTCTTCATCCATCATGGAGACCTTTTGGATTTACTCAGAGGCAAAATATAACCTATAGCTCCCAGATTGTGATTCTGAATATTTCCCCTGACATCCATTTACAAAGTTTTACTTGACATTTACCATAGGTGTATAAATACGAATGACGTGATGAATGTATTCTGCTTTTACAGACTTGAGGGTACTGGCCATTGGATTTCTTTGCGTCAGCAGCGGCCCTCCTTCCCGGGGTTTTTCCAGGCAAAACTCTACGTGAACAGTTCTCCTAAAGACACCTTCATCAAACTCCCTGTGAGTACAATGTGACAACCATATATTCAAATCAGCAACGATAAAACTACAGAAACTGACATTAGGATTACTCAGGATATCTTTAAAAGCTGAACACAAAATATATATAACCTAAAACGAAATAGCATTGGGCTGTATGGATATAATTACAATGTATAGACCGAAGTTTGGGTTATCATACCCAACCTCTAATTCACAATGAACATTAAGATATGAATGTCAGTTTTACTTCCGGTATATTGAACATAAATCAATCTGTTTATACTTGACATTTCACATATTAAAAATGCCTTATAGTATAGTACACATTTATTTAGGTTTGTTTGTACTGCTTGAGATTTTGCTAAATAATTGTAGTAGTGCTGCGCTGATATTTAGACTGTTTTTGTCCCGTAAGTTTCACAAGATACATATAATACATATCAGAATCAGAAGCAGGTTTATTGCCGGGTAGGTTCACACATACGAGGAATTTGACTTGATGTCATGGTGCAGACATAACATATAAGACTAGAAATCTAATATAAAACAAAACATCTTTAAAGGTGGGGTAGGTCATTTTGGAGAAACCAGCTCAAGTGCGCTAGAATTTGAAAATACACACACAAACGCGCACATGACCAATGAGGGCACGAGATAAGTTTGTGCACAGATGGAAGGCTGACAGGCAGGTAGGCCATACTTTTTACAGTACTACGGCTTCCACAGATGACATTTTTTTATGGATTTTTTGTCAAACCATTTAATATATTCATTGCTATCGGGATGTTAAGAGCATTCCATGGAATATAACAAAAAGTGTATCTCGAGCCGGTTTCTCAAACTTACCCCACCTTTAAGGACACCGTGATACAATATAGTTAAATAGCAATAAAATAAAGCAGTAATTTACATGGAAATAGAATGCTATGAATTAATTATAGAATATGAAATATGAAAGAAGAAATATGTGCATTAAGCAGTATGAACATTGTGTGCATTAATGTAATGCATATAGAGTCTACGTTGTGGCAGAGGTAAAGCGTCAGTGGGGGGGCCGGGCCTTGTTTAAGAGGCCGGTAGCGGAGGGGAAGAAACTGTTCTGGTGGCGACAGGTTTTGGTCCTGATGGAGCGCAGCCTCCTGCCAGAGGGGAGGGGGGTGAACAGTTTGTGTCCAGGGTGGGAGGGGTCAGCCACTATCTTCCCTGCCCGCCTCAGGGTCCTGGAGGCGTGCAGGTCGTGGAGGGATGGCAGATTGCAGCCCATCACCTTCTCTGCAGAGCGGATGACACGCTACAGCCTGCTCTCATCCGTGGCTGTGGCTGTGGCGTACCAGATGGTGATGGAGGAGGTGAGGATGGACTCGATGATGGAGGTGTAGAAGTTCACCATCATTGTCTTTGGCATGTTCAATTTCTTCAGCTGCCTCAGGAAGAACATCCCCTGCTGGGCTTTTTTGACGAGGGAGCAGATGTTCTGCTCCCGTTTGAGGTCCTGGGCGATGATGGTGCCCAGGAAGCGGAAAGACTCCACAGCAGTTACTGGGGAGTCACACAGAGTGATGGGGGCGGGTGGGGCTGCGTTCTTCCTGAAGTCCACAACCATCTCCACTGCCTTGAGAGCGTTGAGCTCCAGGTGGTTTTCCCCACACCAGGTCACAAGAAGGTCCATCTCCCACCTGTAGGCAGACTCGTCCCCACCAGAGATGAGTGCGATGAGGGTGGTGTCGTAGTGCGAACTTCAGGAGCTTGGCAGACTGGTGACTGGAGGTGCAGCTGTTGGTGTACAGGGAGAAGAGCAGAGGGGAAAGAACGCAGCCTTAAAGAGCCTGTGACACGAGTTTCCCCCATCATCCAAACCCATCAATTTGAGTAAATATTGTCCCCTTGAAAACCGTTACTGAACTGATTTTGGATATTTGTACTTTGATAACCATTAATTTGCCCTTCAATGTTGACCATATTCTGGATCTTCTCGGGATTCTTCAAGTCCCGCCAAATTATGTGTGACGTCATTGCGGGCACAGCGCTCCAGCTGCACCGTTCAGGATCACAGCATCTGCATGCAAACGCACGATGGTGCACACAGCAGCAAGCTCAGACAGCTCAGACAGTTTAATTTTGAACGTGTCTGAGAGCTCATATGAGGCTGTAGGATAAGTTTATGAAGTTTAGGAATTAGGTGCGTCAATATGGGCGATCATACGGTCATGTAGCCAGTGGTGGACTGGGACTAAAAATCATCCCGGGACTCTCGACCGGCCCACTTCGGTACCGCTAGTAAATTGTCAACGGGGGGAGTGGGGGATGTGCTAGTGACTTATCCGACCGGCCCACTTCGGTACCGGCATATCGGGATTCGTCCCGATGGCCAGTCCGCCACTGCACCCAGCCCACGTAAACTGTCAACGGGGGGAGCCTCGCTGCGGGGAAACGGTGGACCTAGTGTCCCGATCGGAGTGGGAATAATAATAATAATAATCCGTGCATTTTATCCATTAATTTCCCCAACATTGTGGTGAAAAAACACACGTTTAATCCATGTTGGTGTACTACAACTACAAAAAGCATCGGTTTGTTTTCTCATCAGGAAATGCAGACCGGCTCAAACAAACGATTTTTGAATCATCATCCTCACGATCATTTAATGTATCATATGTTCGCCGAATTGACATGAAAGCACTAATAAATGTAGTTTCATCCACTTGAGTTTACAACTACAAAAATAATCGATTTGTTTTTATATCACATCCGACGGGAGGAAATTCAGCAGCTCTCATACCGATTTTTAATCCTAATGTAATCATCATCTTCACCACGATCATTTATGTTTATGTTCGCCGAATTGACATGAAAGCACTGACAAATATGAATATACTGTAGTCAACTTCATTAAAACGTTATTAACGTGCCTAAACTCAGTAATTCACAATTTCTACGCATGACAACACACTTTGTCCGTGTTTGGCTCACTCGCCGCTAGGGATGGGTATCGTTTGAAATTTATCGATTCCGATTTCGATTCCGGTTCTGCTTATCGATTCCGGTTCTTATCGATTCCCCGTTTCGATTCCAAAATTGTAAAATAAAGAGGTCAAACGTTTAGATAACAAAAATATATTTATTCTTAAAAGCTTTAACTGAAATTGTTACTAAAAAATATACATGCAATACAAATGTATTGCACAATAGCTGTGCTTTATTGTAACTGAGCTATGCCTGTGGCAAGCTATTAACAGGCATTACACTTTGCCTTTTCTTTTTCTTTTTTAGTGTAGTGGAGCCTCACTTCAGAGTGTTTACCGCGACCTATCTTTGGTGTTATGAAGTGACTGAGCTCGTGAAATGTCTACGGGAGGGCGGGGGAGCATCGCTGCAGGGCAACTGTGGACCTCTGTCGCCTGTCAGCGCAATTTATATGATGCCGTTTAAAAAAATGAAGGGCGGTACCGGGTCACCGCAGCACCGCGGTGCAGACGGACCCGCTGGAATACAGGGTCTACCGCGTTTAGGAACCGTTAAGCAGAACCGAAATTGTGTATTTTGTATGGGTACCCGGTACCCGGCATTTTCTTATCGGTTCTCATCTGGAACCGAGTTTCGGTTCCCAACCCTACTCGCCGCACAGTGAAGCGTTCCCGCATGGACGTCACTTCCGGCTTCTCCCAAAACTTCAAAATGAGTCGAAGGAAATTCCCCGCGATGTTCGAAATTATTGATATTTATCGGAACGGTATCGCACCTTCTTTTTTAAACTGACGGTTCGAGATTACTAGTAGCCCAATATTTCATTGCACAACAGTTGTTGGGAGGCTGTCACAGGCTCTTTAAGGGGAACCGGTGCTGATGGTCCAGGGGTCAGAGACGTGTTTCCAGAGCTGCTTCCTGTCAGACAGGAAGTCTGTGATCCACCTGCAGGTGGAGTCGGCACGTGCAGCTGGGAGAGCTTGTCCTGCAGTAGAGCCGGGATGATGGTGTTGAAGGCAGAGCTGAAGTCCACAAACAGGATCCTGGCATAGGTTCCTGCTGTGTCCAGGTGCTGGAGGAGGAAGTGAAGGGCCATGTTGACAGCGTCGTCCACAGACCTGTTGGCTCTGTAGGCGAACTGCAGGGGGTCTAGGAGGGGGTCTGTGATGGATTTTAGGTGGGACAGGACAAGGCGCTCAAAGGACTTCATAACCACAGAGGTCAGGGCGACGGGTCTGTAGTCATTTAATCCTGTGATCCTTGTTTTCTTGAGAACCGGGATGATGGTGGAGGTTTTGAAGCATGCTGGAACGTGGCATGTCTCCAGTGAGGTGTTGAAGATGTCTGTAAACACCGGAGACAGCTGATCAGAGCTTCAGGATGGAGGGGGAGACATTGTCAGGGCCAGCCGATTTTCTGCTATTAAGTTCTTTGAAAAGTCTATTTACATCCCTTATATATGGGAATCTGTCCTTTGTAGTACTGATAGAAATGTTGACACCAAATATTCAGAAGTAGTGTGAATGTCGTCGTATAATATATCTTATCCTTAACACGGTCAGCTAGTGGTTTGGTAATTTTAATTTACAGGCATCTTTATAATTAGACATACTAATTGTTTGTCCCTAGAGAGTAATGCAATCAGAAGCTTTATCATGACATTGATCACTTATAATTCATTGCATATGACACAATGATATCATTTCATTAGTGAAGAAAGATCTTAAAAGGCTCTTTAGGGAAAATTAGGTTATTTTTAATGGTCTAATTTTCTTGCAGCTCTACATAATGCAGTTATTGATTGAATGAGTGCCTCTTTATCCCTCTGTTAAACTGCGTATCCCTTTGGTTATTTTTAGATGGAAACTTTCCCACAGTTTTTCCACTGCTGTAAATTAAAGTGAAAAGGCTGGAGAAGCGAAGCAAATAAATACAATGAACAAGAACTCAGGATATATTGAGCAAATGATCTAGAAAGTAAGGTGTGACATTGGTTTCTGGTTCTCCTCTACATGTTTCTTCCCCCCCTCCCCCCCATCAGCATTTCATTGGCCGAACCTGCCTGTTGTCATGGTGACGGTCACTGGTTGTGTTCACAGGGCTGGGGCAAAGGTGTAGTGTTTATTAACGGCAGGAATCTGGGACGCTACTGGTCCGTCGGTCCTCAGCAGACTCTCTATGTCCCGGGGCCCTGGCTCCACAGGGGGAACAACCAGGTACTGTACCTTTTGTCTTATGTGCTTATCGTTCAGGAAACACTATTATCAAAATCACTTTAGGACGTTTTAGCATTAATGACCTGATCTCAACATTGTTAGCGACTTACAGCATTGAACAGGAACACTGAGGATCACAGAGAATGCCTTCAGTATGTTTGTTATTTAACAGGATATGTGAAATAAATTGATTATAGTGATGTATAGTGGACAGTAAAGCAGTCATTTTGGGTTGTCTATTTTGCTAGAGTCACATTTAATCTCCTGACCTGAGATGTGTAACTCATTCAATTTTGGCCAAAAGCGGCACATAACATGTTTGGATCACCATGAAAGACTGTTGCCATATTCCTCAAGGAGACGTTAAATAATAAACAAACATTTCACAATAAATATGTCACTTGTTTTGTCTACAAACTGTTAAAAAAAGAAGTGCAAATGCCGATCACTTGTTTAGTTTGACCAATATTACAATATTAAAATTACAGTTATGAATGAAAACATCATAAAATCACATGGAGCAACTTGATCTAGCAATGGTTTTGCATATGCGGTCTGATAACAGACTCAAATGATGAAGCATGTTTCAAATAAGTGGCTTGTTAAACGACTGGTCAATACAAAATAAATGTTTCGTTCTGTATGTACTTTTGTTTTTAAAAATAAGCAAATTCCCCCAAATTGTAAGGCATGTATTACCTACAGGTGGCACAAGGGACTGTCCTACCTATTTGAAATGGTGCACAATTAATGCGAATATACACAGGTTTTGGTATTCTCAAAAAATGCACAAACCTATCAGATGAACATGTTTTGTAAGTATCATACAGATCTTGGTTGACCTCGACTCAAGCATCCGCCATTACAGTATCAAGCTATAGATATTCATCACCCATAGCTTTGATGTTGTTGAACTCTATTCTATTGTGTTTCTCCTTCTTGTCTTTCACAACTTTTCTTTTCCGTGCATATAATGAGATTGGTGTTCATCCACCCACTCTCCCTGTCTGTTCATGACCTTCACTCAGCCTGTATATTTCTTTCTTCCTTAAAGGTCACTGTGTTTGAAGAGCAGGAAACAGATGGCAGGATTCAGTTCTCCAGCAGCCCGGACTATGGCATGTCAGTTGATGTCCAGTGAGGACAGAAGGTGAGAGGGCAGTGCGGATGAGGAGAGGAGGATGCTGGGAGTGTAGCTGGGAAACCGAGGCAACGGCTCAGGCGATTACAGCGAGCTTCGTCTGCTCAGGCTCTGATGGCGTGTCACGACCAGCAGATCTGAAAAGTGACACGGAGCAGCGAGGATGACTTTTGGTTTCCCATCGGAAGAATTCAACAATGCAGTGATCCAGACTTGGGGAGTGCTTTTTCCAAATTAGAGGATCCTTCATATTGAACCATGGACTGAGTATTTTCTTCACATGATTCTAAAAAGATACATGTGCATATCCTCCACGCTCCTAAAAGACCCACAAGCCTACACACAATGCATTTCCTGTCCCCTGTTTTTGGGTAAAAGAGGATAAATCACCGGTTTTTATTTAATGCGAGAAATGGGTATTCCAGTTGCTTAATCTTAACTCATATTAGACCTGCACACTTGGTGAGTTAAGAAGTTAATTTAAATATAACAGAGGAGTTGGTAATAGTGGAAGTAAAAAAAAATCAAGGGTGGTTTTGATTAGTTCTACTTTGTTTTTGTCGTGTTCGAAGGAAGTATGCTATATAACGATCAGCAAGGTAAAAGGACTGTTTCTGTAATTGGAGTCTGGTGGCTTTGTAGAGAGCATAATGGCAGTTTCTTATTACATTTCACTTGGAGAATGAAGGGCTTATTTAGACAGAACCGGACGTGGTGGTAATTGCAACAACTTGAATTTTATTTTGTTTCAGTCAAGTTTAAAATGTGTGTGTGATGATCAGGTAAAATTATGGTTTCTGTCAAAAGATACTTATGGCTTTGAGAAGAGCATATTCATTGTTTGTTTTGTAAGTTAATCACTTATAATACTTGCCAAAACTTATTGTCAATGAAGCCTTGCGCTTTTTAATCTGTTGATATTGTAAAAAAATAACCTGATTTGTTGAGAAACACCCAACAGTTTTCATTTAATGACTGTATTTATGCCAAGGGATGTATAATTATTTCTATCACGGTATTATTATTTCTCCAATGTCATTAACGTTCATTCAAATACTTTATTTTTGGAGACCAAGAGACTGTCGTTGATAATAATGAAGTGAAAATCTCCTCCTCCAACACACTTAATTGATAAATTCCAGGCTGTGTAATAATGGTGAATAAATGCAGTTCGACCTCTGTATCAGAAGCCAAGGATGCTTTTGAACTCTTTCATTTGAACTGCACACCGACCACCTGTTTGATATAAAACGAGTTGCTTCTGTCCTCTCTTATGATATGCTCCTGCAGAGAAGTCAAGATCACAAGCATGTGTTTGAAGTGTTTTTTCAAAAGTCATCTCTATGTGCGTGCTTTGCCAACAGACCTACCATCACAATTCTTCCCTTTAAAGATTGATGCCACAGTGACACTGTGCTTCAACATTTCAGTCTTTTATCGCCTAGAAAAATGTGAGGTGCATGAGTTGCATTTGTGCCAACTCTTGTTAACTTTTAAGGGCGCTGAGACAGTTTGTTCTTGAGATTTTAAAGTAAATATGCTAACCAACATGTGTAGGCTTTTACTTAAACATTTCCCCAACAACTTAATGCCATATTTCCCATCCACTGATATTACATTGCTAAACTTTACACAAATAAGGTAAGGTGAGCATAATTCGTTTTTCTCTAATAATGTAAAAAATACTTTTAAATGATACATGTATATTTCTCTATGTATGCAAATGTATTAAACAATTAATGCGGACATTGACAATGGATTAGTGCATGCTTTAGAACATCATTTTTTTGTTGTTGATTTAAATATTACAATCTTAGCTAAAATAATTACTGTGTGTTAATTGTGCAGCCTAATTTAGGACGGAAGGATTTTACACAAACTTAAAGGGGACCTATCATGCAAAATGCACTTTTTGATGTATTTTATACATAAATATGTGTCTCCGGTGCGTCAGGGAACTCACGCAGCGTCAGAAAATAAAACCCTCTCTATTTTCCTCCGTACCCAAATCTCTAAAAACGGAACTGATCCAGATTTGTGTCCGATATGACGTAATATCGGAAATGTAGGCTGGCTTTACCACGGCCCTATCAGAAACGTTGCTATCAGAAACAATGCCCGACTGTTTTGGTCGTAATATGGTCAGTGTTTACATTAGCATCGCTAACACTCAGAGCTAACCTGTACTGGAGAGCATGTGTGTGAAGAAGCAGGAAATAAAAAGGAACTCACCTTGTGGTATAACCGGCAAGAGAGAAAGCCTTTGAGCTCCATACTGTTTCCGAAATAACCCTTGATAATCCATGATATGGCGTTTCATCACCGCAGAATCTGCCGGTAGCATCTCCCGCATGAGCCCCCTCCTTTTTCTTTTATCAATTTTCTTTTTTTTAAAGCTTTATACCCCAAACCAGCACTTTTGAAACAGGAAGTGAAATAGAGGAATATGAGGCATGGCTAGAATGGGTGATCTGTTTGGTATTTTGAGCAAAACACTTCATAGACATGTTTTTTATATATTTGTATATATCTGAGACCTATGCTATTGCCTAGAAATAGCATGATAGGTCCACTTTAAGGAAACATTCAAGAAAAGATGAATGTGGTTTAGATGTTTAAAACGCACATACAACACACAGTGTAAAAACATTCAGTGTTAAGACACAACACTCGCACAGGTGGGGTTCTTCTCAGTTATTTATTTCTCTTGATTCATCTAACACCTTTCTCTGAGACAGAATTGCTGTGGCAAATAAACAACCTTAAGAGTCACATGCATAAAATGTGAATCACATGAGTCAGGGGGATGACAGTGGAGATGAGGAAAAGAGAGGACTTGTGTGTAAAGTGTATTGTGCCTTAAAGAAGCCCCTTGGAGGGTAATTCTCATCAACTGACATTAAATATTGAATAACCTGCACCGCTAAAGTCCATGTATAGGTAGGTTGGTTCTAGTAGACTAATTCTTTGTGAGTTTTACGATATTGCTTGATAAGTCACCTGTTGAAAGAAAATCATATCAGATGTCGGTTAAAGTTATAACATCACTTTTGAGTTCAAGCCCTTTTGAATCGCTTCAGAAAACACCACAGAGGACAAAATATTTGTTCTAACTGAACGCCATATGACGTTTGTCGGCATTTTGGAAGATGAGAGCAGAGAATGTTGTTAAGTAAAAGACTGACAACATAGTGAATTTCATTTGAAACCTTTAGCACTCAAATTAAGCATTTTACACTTCAGCACCGATAATTTTTTTAGATCGATTCATTCATTTCCATTTCAAGCCAAATCAACCTCTCAAGTAGAACTTGGATATGCAGCAATGCTATTAGTTTACTTCAAACGGTAAATGAAAAACAACATATTGAATTTCATTTTATACCTGAAGAGCTCAAATGAAATCCTCAACATGGTGATGTTTTTTTATATTTTGGACTCTAAAACGGTTTCATCGCTAGATACATTTCAGACAAATTCATTCATTCAGAGTAAAAAGCTGATAATGACCTCTCAAGTAGAACTTATATCAGCAGCAATGCTCTAAAGAAGATGGTGTTGGTGGTAACCCTTTATGATCTGTATGATAATCCACGTGTACACTATACCTTAAGTGCGCATGCTTTTTCACGAGAGCAGTTGGAAAATGCAGATTTTAGGGCAAACACTGATTCCACATTTGAAATAAATACATAAATAAATATATAACATTTGAGTTTTTAATAAATAATAGGAGGCACGTTGAAGAGAAAAACTCAGAGATAGTCTGTGATCCGCATGGCTGACCCCTGTGCAGTTTAATATCATGCAGTGTATGAAAACAGCCAGTCTGATGAGAGATACAATACAGCCATTGTCTGAATGTGTGTATCTTATCTTACTCCAAGTGAAATGTAATAGTATGGTTTCCCCGGCTGATGAGCCCGAGAGGCCGTAACGTCTTTGTAAGTTTCCATTCTGTGTATTTTGGGTTGTGTATGCTGAAGGGGAGAGTGCACAGAGATTATCTGGCAACCATACAGAGGCTCAGTGTTTGAATTATCTCCAGCTACTTCTGCCGGGCAATGTAAGATAAGAACCACTGTGTATTGCACTGGACAGATGATTTATCAAGTAGAAGAGAGATTCTATTATACGAGGTGTAGAATAACTTTGTTACAGTGCTCAGCTGTACAGCGTCATCGCTGCTGCCGTTTAGCGCTAGAGGAGCTCCCATATGATCCAGTTAATGCACAACAGATGGATACTGTAATTTAAATAATCCATTACACATCGATCCACAATACTGAAGATGGCATGTCAACATTGCTACCAAATCATTAGCAAAAATAAGAATTATTTGTGTTGTGCTTTTCTTTAGCCTGCTGTCAATTTAGATTATCTGTCATTTTACAAGTGGATGCCAAAGTTTTCTTTTTAAAACAACACATTTTGGGACATGCATTATAATTTATGTTAAAAAATTAGCTGCTTTATTTAGCAGATGCCTACATGTATATGTTTGGGAATTCTGTCTCCACACAGCCGTTTTTTTTTTTAAAAGAGGGACTGACAAGCCTACTAATAACCAAATTTGCTGGCTTTGATGCTTTTTCATCCTTCTCTTTGATACACTTGCACACAGGGACCTTTGTTAACCAGTGGCTCGTGGACATATGAGCGTGCCGTGCATAGACACAGGGACATATTAGCTCTCTGAAGTGACACACTTTCCCCCCCACGCAATGTAAAAAACTACACTTTATATGAAAGCTAACATGGCAATTAGGTCAGCATTCGTGAGTCTCCGGTGTAGCTGATTTGAAATAATGAATGTGTCACAAACTGGAGTTTCTTATACCAAATGAAATTGGTGATGTGCTATTACTCTTTCCATGTGTTGAACCTAGAGTGAACCTGTGCCTTGTTGAGTGTCGTCTTGAGGAATTCAGAGGGGGAAAGAGAAGAGACTTTTTTTGACCTTTTTTCTTTTTACATATAAATACAGTAATTACAATACTTTTGTCAAAAATCGCCATCAATTCTCTGATTGTAATCATGTTAACTTACTATGTACACATGTCGCCACAAAAGAACATCATCTGTGTATTTTTTAAGTGCCAAGAAGTGTTAGGATTTTGATGTTTACATGTACGGTTCAGCTCCCAAGCACAACAAGGGGATACATTTAAAACAGCAGTCTCTCTTCAAGTGTATGGGGGTGGCTTCAATGCATGAGATATATGACACCATGAAATGAACAATGATAACCCAAGAGTAAATGCAGGTACTGTACGACTCAGTAGTATTGATTAAATTAATGCAAACATTTCATAGTTATCAAAAGAACATTCCTTCACTTGCTTTGTTTGCTCAAAGGAAAGTCCACACGTCACTTATTTGTCCTTGGAGTCGTGTTTTAATCCAGGCGGATGGTGTGGAATATCACTTTTGAACCATGTGCAGATCCAGACAATGTGTATATTTTTTCCTTAGTTTATGTTTAGGTTTAACCTGCTTGTTTGGATGACTCCGCTGGCCGTATGCTTGTCGTGTTGTGCTGTCTCTTTTGTTAGCTTGTCTTCAGCGGGCCGCTGTACCATGAAGGTGCAGGTCACGTCTATCAACGCCGTGTGACGTCCTTTATGTCGTCTTCTCTGCACTTCAGTAGACCTGGAAAATAACTGCAGCCACTTAATAATCTGTGCTTTAGTATTGTACCTCTGTACTGTTTTAGTCCATGTTTCAAAAATGTCAGATCCAGTCAAGAGGATTAAACTCCTCTTCAAGGCCAGAATGTCCTTTTTTCTGATGATTAAGACATGAGCGCTGGTTGCACTTATCAAGAGACTCAGACGTTTTCTTCCTCTGCCGGTCCAAGGCCGACCTCCTGCAATAGAAAGGATTAAGATAAGCTGAGAAAGAGCGCTAAGCCTTAATTAAGTTAATTGAATCTGTTTATTTAGGAGACAGTCATTAATGGACAACATCTGCTGTAATTGGGCCCCTACAGAAAGCAAATGTACAATAGTAAGAATGAAAAACACCTGCTCTTTTTTAAATATTACTGAGTGAGACCAGGTAAAAAATTGTTTTCACATTCCCATTTCACCTTCTTAAGAAAATGGTTCCTAAAGGTGGTTCAGGTCTGCAATAGAGTGGTGCAGTGAAAGACCCAGAAGTTCAGAAGGACTCCCTCAACAAAAAGCAATCACATATTTCTATTTGATTTTAAAATATTGTAATAATAATATCTGTGGCAAATACATGTGTCTGATACTTACAGGTTTTGTTCAGCAGCATAGTCTCCCCGTATTAAAACCACTTTTAGGATTTCTGAAGAATACATGCAATCTCCAGAAGTAAAAAGCTAACGTTAGGCTAACAAACAACATGGCGGTCACATGACTCTGCGTCATCGCTTCACGTGCATTAACATTAACCGTCTCATTTAGTCACTTGTTAGGAACTGCTGTTTGGAAAAACACATAGAAGCTTCGGCATCCACCAGTGGGGTATTACTGATGCATTTTATGTTGTAGAATAAAACTTGAAAATCTTATACAAAGCTTGTATTAACCACAGACCTTATTTTGTGGCATCTAACCATTCAAGAAACGGTTGACTTGGAGACGAGGGAACCAGAAATGGTTAAATGCTAAATCATTTCCGGGTTTTAGGACTCATTTCTGTCTCACTTTATAGAAAGTTCAAAATGTAGTGTATTAAGCATTATTATTTACCTGCATCTGAGGGAGTCATATTTCCACATTGGGGTCTGTGAATCCCTTTTTCCCCTCGTTTACAAGGACAGGTTTCTCCGTTCTTGTGTGCCATACGAGTATCTGTCGAGAAAACCAAACATAAACAACGGCAACATTAGTGACATGCTGTTTCCTTAATGCACCCATTCAGGCCGCTCTTCCTTTCAGCAGCCACTCTGCCTCGTGTTTTTCAAACCCCGGTTATAGCTCTAGCAGAACATACACCACCACAGGGTCTGTCTTTGTGTAAAAAGCTACTTGAGCGTGAACCTTGCATTAGGAGGGAGTGAAGAGGAACTACACGCCGTGTGTTACGACACAACCCTCTTGGGTTAGTGTGTGTAAAGTCCTCTACTGCCCATAGGATAATGGCTACCTTCATATGACAGCCAAGTGAAGACGTTTCGACACAGTGTGTATGAGCTTTTGCCTTTGCAGTTGTGCTACAGTTCTTCTGGGCATGCGATTGTGCTGGAGACCGAGTCCATCTGGCCCCGAGACCGGACAAACACCCAGGAAAAGCATGGCAAGTGGAACAGGGGAGGGAAAAAAACTGTCAAGCTCATTTTCCCGGCTCTCTGTGTTGGATCCCTCCTCCCTTCCATCTCTCCATGGCGGCCGCTATGAATTATGCATAGGGCGTGTTTGAAATGTGCCAAGAGCCCACTCCCACTTTGCTCAGGTGTAGGGGGAGGTTAATAGTCAGACTTGCATTTGAAGTGGAAGATTATAGGAAAGAGAGATGCCCGTGCACGACTTTCCATTTATTTCTTCCTCTCTTCCTCCCTCTCTCCAGTCTGTCTGTCCCTGCACTCATCTGTAATCAGTGTGACGTCCCTACCTCCCCTTTCCTCCCAACTCCAATTCCGCTCTCTCAGCCGTTCCCTGAATCCCCTCTTTTCATTTCCCCCTCTGAATGGCTGCGGGAGAGCAGGAGAAAAAGCTGGCTGAAAGTATCCCTCTCTCTCTTCCTTTCCCCCCTTTCTCTCTTTGTCTCTGTGTGTGTGTGTGTGTGTGTGTGTGTGTGTGTGTGTGTGTGTGTGTGTGTGTGTGTGTGTGTGTGTGTGTGTGTGTGTGTGTGTGTGTGTGTGTGTGTGTGTGTGTGTGATTGTGGTGTGAATCCTGGCTAGCAAAAGCCCTCTGGTTGACTACTCTTTGCCCAGAGAGAGGCTTAGTGATGCGACCCAGACCAAAGGCTGGATGCAGGAATGGTGGAGTGGGGCTGGAGGAAAGTGTTGCTGCTGCTACCTTCAAGCCTTTCTGTGTGTGTGTGTGTGTGTGTGTGTGTGTGTGTGTGTGTGTGTGTGTGTGTGTGTTCAAGGGTGCATGGAATTGTCATAGATTTTCTGTCAAAAAATGTATTGATTTATTCCCATATATATATAACATATGACATATTTTGTCTTCCTGATTACTGATCAATAAAAAGCGACTACAGATACACCAATTAGGAAGCAAGTTCAATGTCATCTGGTTGTCTTTTAAAGAAATAACTTGACAGGTGGCAACATGCCAAGTTGTTGACTTGTTGCCATAGTTTATTTCCCTTATGCAGCGAGTTGAATAAGAATATTTAATATCTGTGTTAAATACGTGTTGTTAAATACGCTGATTAATGTGTTAAATAATCAGCAGTCTGTAAACTCCTCTTTGCAAAACATAAAGACTGGAAGTCAGCATGGCAGGAAGGTGAACAAGTGTTTTTGAAAATAAGTAATAAGACAAGGTTTAATGCCCTGTAATGAAGCCATATTGTATATAATTGTTGTAAGTAGTGGTTTTGATGATTCGTATGACTGCCCTACATCATCAAGGCAGTGTGCTTGCCATGGTGTTGGTAGCACAGAGTTTGCTCTCACACAACTTCTGAGAACCTAATCATTCTCTCTGTTGCTAAGGGTGACATTCAAAGGGAAGCCTCTGAAAATAGATTGTGGTTTATTTACACTTTGTTCACTCTGAATATGAATTACTGGGAAAAATATTTGACCAAGATGGTTCAGCATACAGATGTAGCAAGAGGTTTTAAAAGTTGGATCATTAGTGTGATACAGCCAGTGGTGGGAAGTAAGTATTCCCATGTTTCAGCTGTATCACAGAAGTGTATTAAGATTTTACATTCAACACAGATATGGTATGTCTATTAAAGATTGAACCAACATGATTGGTTTGTGACCTCTTACAAAAAGCAGTGTGTTGTTGCCGCTGCTTGTTATGTTTCCAAATAACACTTTGATGTCAAATTCTCCAATAATTCACAATTGTTCGACCTTTGTAAATGTGTATTTTAGTCGGAATTTGAATGCAGCATTGATGTATTGGTAGAGGCTCTGAATACTTTACCGCCACCGTCTACAGCAGCTTTATTACATTTAAACCAGTCTTATCATCCTTACAAACAATTTAGAAACATACATTTACCGCTTCGTGCTTAAGTCAAGGTGCTAAACATTGAAAAAAGGGGATTACCTTAGTGCAATTTGCTGCTTTAGGTTCCAGGTCGTTAAGTGTGACAAGCTCTCGGAGCAAACTACTCTCCTGGTAGCCACCCTTCACCCCGCGAAGCTTAAAATACGCCTGCGGCTTGAAGAGGATGAGCCTCATGTTGATGGCAAAGCCGGCCATGTCGATGGCAAATGGCCGATGGGGGTCGAACACCGTCTTCCAGCCATAGACCTTTCCAGCTGCATTGACCTTGGGGGACTCGTACCGCAAGCCGCCCACAAAGGCCACAGGCCACACTGAGACTTTCCGAGTGGATCTCATCTAGGGACAGCAAAGACAACAACAAAAATGGAGGAAGGAAGAGAAGGAATTAATCATCTAACAAAGTGTACATGACAGGAGCATCAGCTGCCAGCATTACAGCGGTGCACAGGTTTTTTTTTGGTGACGGTGAATATTGACCAAGCTTTTGTACCATGCGCAGCTGTCACACTGTTAAGATGAAGGCAGATCCCACACATTGTTCAACAGCTGCCCAACAATGAGATAATTGGACACAACCGTCTTAAAAGGAACTATTGTGCCAAGCGGGTTTGAAGGAGCCAAGCCATTAGAGCAAGTGGCTCAAGTCGCTGGTTGGCTGGTGAGATTATTTAAGGTAGAGCACTGCCATCGTCTTTTTTTATTTTGTATCCTTTAATCGTCCAGCATCGAACGATCTTACTGCCCTTTTCTTTGTCTGCTTCTCAGTTAGCCATTCTAGCAAGAACTGCTTCAGTCATAAAGAAGGTACATTTGTACCAGAAAGGAAGGGGAAACAGCTATTCAATCAACTCAGCAGAAATAATGATGCTGGTGCCTTTCTACGGGAAGGTACATGTTAAAGATGCATGTGCATGTACAGTATAAGAAACATTAGAATGATTGCATGGATATAGAAAAGGTCTTTATGTGGTCAGTTCAGGGGATCAGAGAGCTGCAGAGTGTGAACAGCACGGAGATGGCTGGGGGCTTATGGGAATCTGTGGATTTGAGCTTTAGTGGTGGAAAAAAAACTGTGCCAAGCACCCAGATACAATTTGGCAGGATGTTTGGCCTTAATGAGCTCTCTGTGTTAACGGTGGAAAAGAGTGCTTATATGTCCATGGGATTGTAATGCTTGAATTTAATACACAGGATGAAATGTTTATAGGACTGTCACCATCTCTCCTCATTATTTTTGTGTCTTATATTCCCAAAATGTGAGGAATTCCCTTGCTGTTTCTTATATTGACACCTGGGCATTGTTCGCAAATACTGCTGTTCCACTAGGTGCCTTCCTTAACGTCGGCAGCCAGGCTCATATTGAATCCATTCACAAACCGATCCACACCATGCTTCCCTCATATACAGTACGCTCAACTTAAATCAAAAGGAGGCTACATCAGGCTCTCTGCAGGCAATGTCAAGAGGCTCGTCAACTTCTGATATACTATAAATGTGAAGAAGATGGCTCCGCCTGCTGTGTCTGGTGAGAACATCAACCAGAGTAAAACAACACAAATCTGTTTTATACTGACACCCAAGCTAAAGTATATGATGATGAATTTGATGTGTTTGTACAGAGTCTCTTGTTCCCCGCTGATGCATTTTGTATTTGAAGGCTTGTGTGAGCATTTAAGCTCTATTTCCTGCTTCCTCCAGAAGTCGGCAAACTGGCCGTGATTCAGAGAAGAAGTACCAAGAAAGGAAATGCCAAATTCTCAGAAAGAAAAGAAAGCAGTCAGGTGCGTGATCAGACCTTAAGGGCGCAGAGAGGAAGAAACTAATCAGAGTTTGTGTTTATTACTGCAAATCAAGAAGTCCTTGAATTTAAGTTGTAGTCGAAACAAAAGAAGAGTGCTAAGGTTATTTAGGATTCTGATTGCATGTCACATTTTTTGTCTTTGTAAAATATTGTTTTTTACAGCTCACAATATTTAGAATTATTTGTCTCTCTAATTTCTGTTCTATTTGAACAGATTTTGTAGATTATTAAATAGATAAAATGAAGATCACAAAATGTCCTTTTCAGTACTTATGATAGTTTCTCAAATATATTTTCTCAAACATTTGTCTTAAATCAATCTCTACATATATAGCAGCCATTCCAGTCCAGCGTATGTTGAATTCCAAAACAGAGAAATGTTGCCAGTAGTTTATAGAATAAAATTAAAAAAACATTGTATTGAAACAAATACCTGGTAAAACCATAGCAACTGATAATGCTGTAGTGGTGCCTTCATTTCTTCCAGAGCTGTATATATCACCGATGGTCGGTTTTGAAAAACAGATCTTTTTATACTTTTAAATCCAGACTAAAGACTTTTCTTTTTGCCGCTGCTTTTAATTGAACTATTTACATCTTAAACTGAACTGTAACTTTTATCCATGTATTTTTTCTTTTAATGTTTATTTTATTATCTTTTCTTTTTAATGACTGATTTTAAATGCCATTTTCTTAATGTCTTTCGTTTTTTGTAAAGCACTTTGAATTGCCTTGTGTTGAAAGGTGCTATATAAATAAACTTGCCTTGCCTTGCCTTGCCTTGCCTTGCCTTGCCTTGCCTTGCCTTGCCTTGCCTTGCCTTGCCTTGCCTTGCCTTGCCTTGCCTTGCCTTGCCTTGCCTTGCCTTGCCTTGCCTTGCCTTGCCTTGCCTTGCCTTGCCTTGCCTTGCCTTGCCTTGCCTTGCCTTGCCTTGCCTTGCCTTGCCTTGCCTTGCCTTGCCTTGCCTTGCCTTGCCTTGCCTTGCCTTGCCTTGCCTTGCCTTGCCTTGCCTTGCCTTGCCTTGCCTTGCCTTGCCTTGCCTTATAACCCAGCCCTACTGCAGTTAATGTTTTTATGTGTGTGATCCATTCTCTTGAAATCAATTTGTTGACATTACGGGTTGGTTAAAAATAGCATATTCCAACCAGTCCAACCTTTTGTGGTTTGGGAAAGGAACATAAACACTTAAAGACATTACTTTACATGTCATTTGTTGACATGTAACAAAGTTAGACGCTTTTATCCAAAGCGACTTACATACATTCAGTACTGTGGACAATCCCCACAGGAGCAATTTGGGGTGAAGTGTCTTGCCCAGGGACACAACCACATGCTGACTGCAGTGGGACTCGAACTTTCTATCCCCTGATTCAAAGTCCAGCATACTATCCACTGAGCCACAGCCTCCCAGACGCCTCAATAATTCACATTGTCTTTAGATCTACTGCATCATGGGAAACATTTTAATGTTGTTTTGTAGATATTTTCATTGGTTTTAATGCCGACAGCTTGTCAGAATTTAAGTAGCTCAAATATGTTTTTATTATTTTGTATCAATTAGGAATTGTATTCCAATTCAAGATGCTCACTCTAGATGCAGAATAAAGTGATCAGTCTATTCCTCACACATGAAGCACATCAATCTTTCAACCTTGTTTCTACACTTGAGACTTAAACGCCTCTTTGATTTCAAACTGTTGAGACATATAAATATTTACTCTGCTGTCAGCAAACTATTCTGTAGTTGCAGACAACTCTCTACTTTCTGTCTATCTGGCTGTCTATCCTTTCTCTGTCTCTACCTCTTATCCTCTCTCTGTCTTCCCCCCTCAGGGCTCTTACTCTGGCCCATAAATTGGCCCGTTGGAGGTGATGGAGGGCCTCTGAGGGAGACCGAGCACTTCAGCTGATTCCCAGAGAAAGGTAATGACAGGCCCCGTCAATACCCAACGCTGCATTTACTACGGACCCTGTCTGCACCACTAACAAGACCCGGGGCTAATACTCAGAGGACCTAGACCGTGTCTGCTCAGGTAATTCAGCTGATGCTGAGATGGATGGCCTGAGATGTACTGATTACATGCCAAAACATCTCTCCATCAGCTGCAGAACCCTGACTGCTTGTTAAGAGCTAAAAGAAAAATGCTTCAAGTTACTGAGTGGATTTATAGTTCCACCTCTCCTTACATAACAGCTTACAGATGCTACAGTAAATGGCTGGGATGTGCAATAGTTTAAATTGAAGTTATAGGGAAGAAAGCATGCAAGTTACTAGCTGAGCATGTTTTTTTCAGATACAACTAAAAATAAATAGTGGATATCAATGGCTTTATCTATCTTTTAAACCTTTTTTTCTTGCACTACACTTAAAAAAATACCACTATATTTTATTTAATCTGCCTCAGCCTTTCTTAGAGCCCTTTTAAATGTGCAGTTAGTTTTATTTGACTACATCTTTGCAGAAAATGACCGTGATATATTGCTGAGGGTTCACTGATTTATGGCTCTCTGGATCAATTCCAGTCACTCCTCTGAGATTTATCCTCTGTTGAGTGGTTTCATCTCCCAGATTTAAATTACCCTGAATAAACGTATTTGTTTATTTTCTTTTAGCTTGAAAGACATGTTTGGCTTGGCACGTAAACAGGAAGTGTACGTTTCGGCTGAATGTCAATTTGTGGGTATAAGCTTAATAAGCTTCTCAAAGTGTGGTCCGCGGACCACTATTGGTGCGTGAGCGCCCCCTAGTGGTCCGTGAGTATATTGGTAAAATTTCACATTTGAAATAAATACATTTAGGCTATTTAAGTTTTTCGCACTCTCGCGGGAATATCTCCGCAATGGAACGAGCTTAAGTTTCACTTTCAATTGCATGATATAGCCCAGATAAGCACCTTCATCACACATGTTGCCACTTGTTTGTACAATTTTCAGGCGATTTGTAAAAAACGATGTGTTTTTGGATATTTGTGGAGTTAGGTGGTCCGCGAGTGTGTTTTTATTGGTTAAGTGGTCCTTGGTATGAAAAAGTTTGAGAAACACTGGATCAGGGGTCGGCAACCAATGGTGGCACGCGGCACCGTAACCAGTGGCACACTATAGGAATAAGTGTGCAAAATATTAAAATGGTATTTTCGGATCCTGAACGAGACCGCCGCCAGAGTGCGTCTCCCCGTTACCTGCAGAAGGAAGCCATGCACGCAACGCAGCCCCGCTCTCTTTAACTCCAGGCGACTTTCTGCCGCTTTCCTCCGTGGTGCAGTGCGGATCGTTTCACCACGGAGGAAAGCACTGCTGCCGCGCCGGCACTTCACTAATTGCAGTACCCATAAGGAGCTGTACAAATGCCGCAGATTTTGCGTGGCTGTGTCTTTAGTTGAAAGCCAAGTTGCGATCTGCTCATCTCTCATCAAAATAATATGCTACACAGCGTACTGGCCATCTGTGTGTGCTGGAGAATCACAGAACGGTCCGTCATCCTTATTATTATTATAAAAATATGCATTTTATAAATTTGTTTAAACGGCATCATTTAGCCTAAGTTGCGCTGAAAGGTGAAAGAGGTACATGCACTGCTTCCCCGCAGCGAGGCTCCCCCCACCCTCCTGTTGACAGTTCACGAGCGTCGGCACACTGATCACAATTTTCTTTTTTAATGGCACTTCATATCAAAAAGGTTGCCGACCCCTGCTTTAGATGACTAGTTTTATGATAGAAGTTTGAATACTTTATAATTTGATTAAAGTAGTAGTTCCCTAGAAGGCGGTTCTCAATTAAAAGCACAAGTTAGTGAGCAGGGACACACCTTCACAACAGATGACTACAAGGGAGGATCATGGATCATGAGCTATCAACACAAGGTGACACTTGGATAATACTGCCGATATTTTTTCCTCACGGATTAATTATAGATATTTTTTTCTTTCGTTTGGCCTCCGTCAGAGTCTGGTTGCACTGATAAACCTTTTATGGAACCATAGAGAGCCTTTGAGTTGGTCTTCTATATCAAATATATTTAGTTTTTCTGTGTACTACTTCTTTAAGGATAGAGGTGATTGGGTTGTGCAAGAATCTAGGCAGGACTTGCATGTGTATTTGTAGATACAATAAGATATATAAGGACTTAATCCAGTTATGTTGATGTAGCATTTTGTAAATATCAAACAACACTCTTTGTGCCTTGTCTTACTATTTTTCTTTTGGCCAATTCATTAAGAATTTGTAAAAACAACAATGCATTAAACAAACATGAATGCAGCTCTTACCTCCTCAAACAGCTCCAGGCTGTATGTGTTGTCGTCGTCTGCAAAGTAGACGATTCCAGCTTGGCTGCTGTTAGCGTTGAAGGTCTCCCTCAGCCAGCGCAGGGCCAGGTTCCTCTGCATGGTGCCCCTGGGGATCCTGGGGTCCCGGGTGTCACCCCGCAGCTTATAGTTCCTGGGCGTCTCCACATTGAGGTGGGTGTAGTTAAGCCCTGTTTCTCGGAGGAGCCGCGTGACAAGAGGCGTTCTCCTTTGGGAGTCCTCCACCAGGATCCAGTGCAGGTTGGGAACGTGGAGGAAGGTGTTGGCCAGCCGCGTGAGCTCCGCCTTCTGCACCGGCCGACTGTATGTGGGGGTGATGATGTGTATGGTGGGCAGCACATCTGACCAGGGAGGAGGCCGCGTGTACACATACTCTGTCCTCACCACCTCCACAATGTCCTTATCTGAGGCACAGTATTCCTTGGAGTCTTGTGCCTGGCCACCAGCCTCCCTCTTACCCTCCACTCCGTCATCTGCAGAATTGGGGATAAGAAGACATGTAAGGCATTAGTGTGACCTTGGGCTGCCCTTTGTATATTTGCCTCAGGTGACTTAAACCCAATGGGGGTAAAGTGTACCTGAGAGCCGGTGATGGCGGACTGCAAGCCTCTCTGGAATGATAAAGATCTCTTTTACTAGGTGGTGACAGGCTGCAAAAAGTGAAAGCAGGCACCGTGAGAGGATAACACAGCTGATGGACAGAGAGACAGCAAGGGAAAGGGAGAGGAGAGATGGCCTTGCTATTCCCTCAGGGTTGCCTTTGGGCATTCGTTTCAAAAGAAGGAACATTTGTTGGTATGTGGATCCAGTAGACATTCCCCCTATTTGTGTTTGGTGTTACTTTCCTGCAATAAACAGTCATTTAGCTGAAATTAGTCCTGGTGTTCTCGTTTAAATTTACTACACAAATTATTTTCCTGAGAGATCCCTTAACATGACTACATTTGCTGTAATTAACTGTGGAATTTTTTTTTCGGCTGGGGTTTAACAATAGGTGACACCAAGTAGAAATGATAAAAGTAGAGAACGGCTAATTTTCAGCATATAACCTGTGATTGGTGCACTCATTTTGTAATCATGTTGGGCATTTGAAAGTAATTTCATATAATTAATAATCAAATATACCAGCAGCTGCAGCACTATAGTGATGTTACTGCTAACATTCTGATTTCTGCTGTTTTTCTTCTGAAATATGCTAAATATACATTTTTATGTCAAAATGAAAAGTAAAATATGAACACTATACGCAAGACTTGACTGTGAACAGTGCTGAATGAGTCCGCTGACATATATTGAGTCTAGGGGTAAAGGCCCCAGTAGTTTGGTCGTGATGGATAGAATATGATTATAAAATCATTAAGGTTGTTAATTTCGGTTCATTGTGCCACAGCTAATGGCCATCTTTGTCACTTCTCCTCTCCGGCTCCACTCGCACCTCCAACATAAGGAGGATTTTTCTGCAGTACATAGATTAACACAATCTGCTGATGGCCAGATGTTCAGCAAAGGCTGCCAGCCAGCACGCTGCCAAAAAACCATTTTAGCTTCTCTTTAAGAGCGCACACAAAGGAGCCTGTTGGCAGAGCTGGGTCAGGTAGCACTGGGAATTTACTTTTAATATACTTCATTGTGTCTCACTGTATTTAATTGTCGACACGGTTTGTGATATTTTTTATGTTTTTTTAGGCAAAAAGATTTAATAATTTTGGCATTCTTTTCAATGGTTGTTGACTAATCAGACACTATTTAAATAAGTGTGTCGATAAACTAATTAATTAATATAATCTGTTACGTCTATTGACTCCAGACAACCTTGGGTCATTTCTGTAAACTTGTTTTGTTTGTTAACCCATGTATTTGCTCTTTATTGATTTGCTGCGGCTCTATGGGTCTGTTTACTCTGCAGCCTACTTGACATTTTAAACTGTTGGTTTGTGGTCTCTGGGGGATAATCAGGGGGCTCATGAGTGTGTGTCTTGATGACTCACGCTGATGTGCAGACGTGACATTACATGTGGATGCAAGATACCCCTGTGAAGCTAATTGAGGAGACGTTTATTATTTAACATTTCTGATTAAACAAACACAGAAATGAATTCCCACTGAATTTGAACGAGTATAAAAAGGGGAACAGTCTGAACCTAAATGGATGAATTAATGACGACATGCTGCTGTACACGGCATGCTCTGCGTGGCTGAGCGTCACGCCAAGAGGAAAACGTGGATTGATGGGCAGAGGCATGTGAGCGGATAGGCTGCGTATGCTGTGAAAGGACATTGTTTCATAACAACTGTACTGGGAAAGTCATTGTCGGCATAGAAACAGATTAGAAACAGCTGAACAATTCATCATATTCAACTGATTGAACACACAATATAAAAATAACTCCTAGATGTGTGAGAGAGGGAACCTGATGGTAACTTCTCTGTCTTTATCATGTACCAAACAATCCACAGTGATGAGTTTTACAATGACTGGACGAGTGTCATTGAGCTACGATGAAGCACATGGTCATGTTGGTGAGTGCTTCTAAATGAACTGCCTGTTTTCTAAACCTGGAGAGAAGTGTTAGGTTCAAGGACCCACTCCAGGTTTGATATTGCCAGTGGAGTGCAGTGCGTACCCTTGCGGATGGCGAGGAGTGGAGCTATAGCGCTTTGGTGCCAAACAGTGATGAGCAGAGTCCAGGGTAACACGATCAACACGATGGCAAGAATATCTCTTCTCTTCGGCATCTCCAGGATTGGTTATTTGGCTCGGCATTACCTGGAGAAACAAGATGGAATAATCATCAATATGCATCTTGTTACACATAGGGTTAAAGGTCAAATCACTTTGAAAAAATACATGAAATGACTGTGTTCATATTTGCACACAACCACTATTTAGAATACTAGAAAACAAAGACCGATCTATCATCATTTTGCATTTTTTACACATGGGATTTAATAATAATAATACATTTAACTTAAATAACGCTTCAATACAAGCATACGACAAACATACATAGGCCTACATCAGTGAACCAAGAGGCAATTAACTTAATTTAGAGAAAATACAAAGAGACCATAGAACAGAAAGCAGTAAGATTACCAGAGTTATGAGATAGGGGAAGGGGGTCAAATGTCTTGAGAAGAATCCATGAAATACTTGACGTAAAAAGGCATTTAAAATAACCTACACCCATTTCATGAGTCAAGCAAACAAGTAGCTAAATGTAATGCTTAGAAAGGGACAGGCACTAAAGGACTCCCATCCTTACAAAGACCAAAAGGGCCATTGATACATTGTTAAGGGCTAATAATAGGATGGAGCTGGTAGAGCAATATGTCAACCTATGCAGTCAATTGTAAAAGGTAAACAATTTAAGTTCATAAAATAAAACCGTCACTATTAAAGTCTCACAGTGAGTCAACACATGGAGGTTTCTATGGTACAGGAGCTTGTGCCCTCTGCCAACACAATGAACTCATCGGTGCCATCAGTGAGGAGCAGGGACTTCACGCCCAGTGCTGAAACTTTTCACCGGCCAAATGGCAGGAAACGATGTCACCAGACTGCAGCTCCTCTGTCTGGGAAATGTGCCCTTTGAGTCCAGGGTGTTTGGTTCCACTTTGTATCCCTTTGAAAAATCTAATTACAATATGAAAGACATTAACTGGAAACAACTTGGAAATGGAAATCTAGAAAATGTATCTTTCAAATGTATTTGCTATGTACTTGAAGTAGTAAGAATTGTATGTAAAAAACGTCCAATGCATTGTGTTTTCTAAAAGGACTTACTTATTAGCAGAGGTGGAACAAGTACTCTGATCTTCAGTCATTTATTTAAGCTAAAGTAGCAATATAAAATAATATTATGTAAAAGCACAAAATTATTGTCATCAAAATAAACTTGTAAAGTAAAAGTACTTGTTATGTTTAATAGCCCCTTTCAGAATAATTTATATTAAATTATTCGATTAAGACTATTGGTGCATTAAGGGGTTCATCACAGCTTGTCAATGTGAAACTTAAATAACTTTGTACAATAAAACAGATTGAAATACATAAACATACACCATACAGTAATTTCACCCAGTCTTTGATATACAGGAATGAATACCTCTGACTCTGTCTCAACAGAGAATATAACATCATTTCAGATTGCAACATTATATTTCAGAATGTCTTATTATTAAGTCCAGTCACTCCCTGTGCTACCTCAATGCCACAAGGCTCATTTACATTGAATTTCAGGATGACAAACCTCCCGTCTCTCTCAGGGACGCTCTCTCCTCCTCCTTAATAGGCTTATTGCATTACGCCGAACCATAACTGGAAAAATGCAGTTATTAACTGATCTGCTCAATTAAACAAGGAGAAAAACAGACATAAGGTGAGCACAGGTGTTTGGCATATTCATTACAGCTTCACACATGGGGAAGCAAGTCATCACATTTCCCACAGTGATCCTGTTCCCACTGCTAGGGAAGGTGACAGTGTATTGAGGTTTATTATAATTGTACATGCCAATTACTTGTATTGAGCTCTGTAAATAACTACATCATTAGTGCCCAAGCCTTGAGGTGAGAACAGCCTAAGTGTTATTACCACACATCCTATACGTGCACAGACATAGTTTCTACAGAGTTGAAAAGCTGACTTTTTTCCATTTACTGGAGAGGTACTTTACAGAGAAAGTATTTTTCACAGACTAACACAGAAAATACATATTGGGAGGTGGGATCATGTCAAAGTCAAAGATTGCCCTTTAAACCCTTTCAACAAAACCTGAAATACAATAATTGTACATAAAAAACCTTCATTTATATATATATTAAACGGTATGCTGCATCAAGGTACACGTTTATTTAGTAGCACATTTCTGCTTTATTTTAAAGTAAAATAGAGACAGGAAATACAGGGGAGAGAGGGGGATGACATAAAGTTAAGGGCCCTGGGCAGGACTTGAACCTAGAGGTCGCTGCTCATTCACGATGTAATCTTGATGGCACTTGGGGAGCAAAAACCCTGACACACATCATAGCTTTTGCTTACATTTGATGTGAAATTGATTCCTCAACCTTGTGGACATGCTCTTGGATTAAGTCTATGTAAGCTTGATAATAGTGGCTGAAAATGATCATCTTTTGTCAAGGAGGAAAACGTCAAACTACCTAATTTTCCATTTAATAAACTCTTTGCCAAAGTCTTGTAAAAAGAAATAAAAGCAAGTATGATGGGTGGGTAATACAGATGGCAATGACACCATTTCATAGTAACCTTGCTCAATGGCACCACTCAAAGGACCTCTTTAAGTAACAGTCTCCACTCAAAATGAAGGTCTGTTCAGGGACTTGAACCTGCGACCCTACGGTTCACAAGTCCCTACAGACTGAGCCAATGGTGTTGCAGCTTCAGCAACGCTCCTTTTGATGAGTAAACTGACCCTTGAATGCCCCTTTTAAAACATATCTTGCATGTAGTACATCTATTCTTAATGAATGAAAAAAGGCGTTTGATGCTTACCCACAGTTACAACTGAATCATCGCACCACTGGTGATACGCAGCTGGGAAGGCCACACTGCATACTGGATGAAATAAGTAGCGGTGATGTCCTTTGTGGCTCTTCAGCCGACCATTTTCTCTTCCGCTGATGAGTCTTCTCACGCAGACGGGCAACACTGAGACCAGACCTGTAAAAGAACATTTCAGTGAATATGGCAGTGTTTTCACAGTAGGCCTATGTACATTCATGTGTGACTCACAGCAGTATGAGCCATTCAAGGACAGTCAGCCAGGTTTAAACACGTTTGGATAGGCTCTAAGAGTCAAATGCCTTCCAGAGATTATTGGCGAGACACCTTTGTGAGCGTTGTTGCTGTGATGCATATTCATTATTTAACAACAAAGAGCTAAGGCTGAAAATGCGGCTGAGGAAAAGTGTGTCAGTACCAAGTAATGAACTCTAATTTGGATGCACATTGACATTCACAGCATCCCCAGTCCTTCCCCAGTGGCATACCACTGCTGTGCTTTACAATCCCGCATTTACTCATGTGCGACATATGATATCAATATATATTGATCATCCTACTTTATTGACTCTAATCTGAATTTAGAGTTTTCTTTTTTTATGCCTAATGATTCAGGGTTGCCAACTCTCACGCATCTGGCGTGTGACACACGCGTTCACTCTCAATCTCACGCTCTCACGCTGCCCAAACTATTCTCACGCCAAAAACAAAAATACCGAAGACTAGAAACGGGTTTGAAAACTTTTGTCACGTAGTGATCGTCTTCTTAATAGAACATCTTTGATAATGTCTTCTGGCCAATCAGAATCAAGATAACGGCGTGGTGTTGTTGCAGGAAGTCCTGACGGAGAATACTTTTACTGTAGTACTACATCGATACAACATTACGTGTTGATAGAAATCAACACGTAATGAAATAAGACCCCACGGTTTGATGATTGATAGGTGTGTGGGCTGTCTTTCATCTTGACACACAGAACAATGGGGGCTATCCACCCTTATCCACAATGTAAAGTCATTCACAGCCTCTTCCCTCTTCTCTCTGTGAGGAGCAGCAGGTTCAGCTTTCAGAACAAAGTAACAAAAAACTAAAATGGCATTCATTTTTTTAAATATATCGTGTAGTAATATATGTATTTATTTTTCTTCTCAAGAGAGTACCAGAATGTGTATTTTATGTTAGTATTTCAAAAAATCTCCTGGGGGAGAATCCCCCCGGACCCCCCTGCAGGGGTTGGGTTTTCAGCAGGTCAACTCTTTCACCTGTGGAGAAATTGCAGGATTGGCTCCAGGTCGCACTTTTTATTTACTACAAGACAAATGTGCCTTTTTATTTCATACAGTTCAATTTGGATTGAGACAGGGAAATAATCTAAACCTCACGCGTGGCGTTTCACTGTCAAGGGGAGCGTATATGTAATTACATTGCAAATACTGACTTGAGCTCCACCACTGTATGGGTTAGCCCTACCATAGATTACCCAACAAAAATACAAAATACGGGTCGATTCATAAAAAGTGCAAATATGTAGCTTTTTGGGGAATAAACCGAGTCCCAGATTCATTTGACAGAGACACACGGTTGTATAAATAGGCAACTTGCCTGTGACCTAGTATTGCAATAGGGAGTGTTTGTGCCTAATGCGCTCACAATTTCAAAGCAATCTATTTTTCAGATTGCCCTAGCTCATTGTTCAATTCCTCAAACTGAAGGATCATGCATCTGTGGGGTTGACGTCAGTCGTGTGGAATAAGAAATAAAAGATGAATACCAGAAATGGTCTTCATGGATTAGTGCAGCTCCTGCAGTAGGCTATTCATTTTTTTATGACAGCGACAAGCAACTGCTGTAGTGGCAACAAAACACCAACCTTACAGCAGCGATAGAAAGGCTTTCACTGCCAGGTATCGTCATGCATGCTAAGTTGCAATGACAGTGCTGTCGTTTTGATTTCTGCTCAACACTTCCGAAAGATTATGATGAAGCTAAACAGAAAGAAACACAGAACAACATCCTACCAATATTTCAGAGCTCGATTTTGACAAAATGAAAATGGGAAAAACAAAGCAATGTGGCAAGCCCTTCGAGGCTGAAATGAGCTGGAACTCATATTGCTGTTATGTACACAATATGGAGAGCTAGGACGCTTGTTTTGTGAAATGAAGAGTGCATTCATTAAAAGTATTGATTTGTTCTTTGGAACAGATTTGTTTAGACATTTGAGTAGGTTGGAAATGGAAAATATATTTATTTTTTCAAGAAGATTTAGGTCAACTTAATAAATCTAATTGAACCAATACCAAACACTTCACACCTGATTTCACACTGTGTTTAATGCTAATTCTAAAAAGCTAGCATGTAACATGTTAAAGTGAGACGGTGAACCAGGTAAACAGCACCTGCTAAAAATCTGAATTTTAAAAATATTATCGTTAGCATGCACAACATTCACATTCAAATAAAGCATTTCTCATTGTTTCTAGACATTTCTAATTAGTTGTAGACATATTTTCGACGTGTTGTCTTAAGAATTTAGAATTTTCCACCTTACAAAACCTGTTTGTATTCTCAGCATCTGAACTGTGTGATGTGGCAAGAATGAAGAAAGTAAATCCCAAAGCACAGATACAGCAGCCAATGGAAGCCAATGGCAACCAATGGCAACCAATGGCGCTTGACAGCCTTTCACATCAGCACGGGTTAACCAGCTGTAAAGGGAACACCTGCCGCTGATTAATAAAGAATCACAGCAACAACGCCATGCGGGAAAATTGTTGTACTGATTGTTGAACACCATTACCCCCAAAAGGTGAAGTGGGAGGGGTGAAACAAACCGTTCCTCTACTGGGTTTGAGGGTGTCAGAGAAAAAGGTACTGTATGAGAAAAGAAAGACGAGAGGTACAAATAGTTCATCTCAGAGTAACGATACAGTAAATAGTTTGTTTGTTAATCAACACACAGCAGATTGTCCCATTTTACGATGATTTACTTTCAAATTATGATTAATGGTTATAAAGGAGCATGGTATCAGTTGCCAAATTGTAACCCTTTACAACGTAGGCCTATGGTTTGTTTCTTTAGATGTCTAAATAAGTTTAACTCATAGCCTTCCTGTAACTGAATTGATCTAAGGAAATGCTTTTAACCAAGGAATTTTGAAGACTTTTTCCATGCAAAACACGATTCTAACAAATCCTAAGCAAAAAGAGATCCTTCAGGGATTTGAACATCTATATAATCCTGCTACTATTTATATAGTTGGACTGTCATCCTGTTTTTACCAAAATGTAATTACAACTGAGCAAAAATCTATTCAATGATAGAGACCACAAAATGTGACTTAAAGCATAAGGGACAGTTAAGATTTCCAATGCAAATGAAAATGAGTTCACACTTAATTTTGACAAATTGTCAACAAAAGTCAACTCTAATAGGGGAAATAAGTGTAATAAAATATACATACTGCTTTTCAACGTGTATTATAGGCTACTTTACAGAAAACGTTTTTTTTTTTTTTAGTTGATTCATCATGTACGTTTCTCCAGGGCCGGCCCTTGGCATAGGCAGTATAGGCGAATGCTAAGGGCGCATGTATTTAAAAAATAATGTTTATTTAAATTACATAACAAAATAATTTCCCGAGTTTGGATCAGCAAAGTACATCTTATTATCTTATCTTAACAGAACTACGTCTATATTGCATACAGCGCCCATAAACTATGGCACATCCCCCCCCCAAAATCAGGTAAGTTGAACTGCCCCAGCCCTGCAGCCCCCGGGTCAGAAAGGCAAGGAGAGTCAGGCTAGGGTAAGGTGTTGAGGTGTGAGATTGAGGCTTTTAGTAGACAGTTGGAATGAATGTATAGACATAGTGGTAAAAAAGAGTGGTTTCTGTAAAATCTATTATTTTAGTTAAATCGTTTTTGCGCCAGCTAATATCTTGCCTAGAGCAGCTGCGTTTATTGGTGAGTCTGCTCTACTGAGTTCCCTTGGCCCTGACCATTTCCTATTTATTGAAAAGCCAATAATAATGTAATATTTCTATTGCTCTCTTTCTGGCGCTCTTCAACCGGCAGGTTCTCTGGAGACTGTGTGTCTTGGTATGTACAATTGTTCGCGTTTGTTTATGCATCCATTTGTCTTCGAACAGCTTGGTAAAGCCTTTTTTTCAGGGATAGCCCATCAGGGGAACCTTGGAAGACAAGTTGCAGCAATAGATCATTATTAATTGTACTGTCACAGACCCCCAAAAAGCCTCGCCTGGAGGTGTCATTAAAAGTGAATTCTGAAGCATTGATTCAAAAAGGCTTAATTGCTTTGAAATACAATACGCCAGGAGCAGGTGATCTGTCTAGGATTTCTCTGGCAATATGCTTCTCTGGCTGTCCTGTTCTTTTATTTAAAGGCATATACTCATAATAACATCATCATAAAGTTTGATAAATGTGGCTTGGCTTGTACACCATGGTCAATTTTGATGAAACCTGAAAATGTGGAATAGGTTCTGAAAGTAGAAACAATGCAGGCACTACAAGAGGTGGACCTTTATTATGCAGTTGTGTGTGTTCAAATCCGGAAAGAGAACATCTCTCCCACACACTCCCCCCGCATGAAACACCTCCATTAGACTCCTTTGTTTACTCATGTGACATAGTGACCTCACTATGTAACACTCGCGCTTCTATCGGCTAGCGCTACAACACATTGTACATGATAGGCTAAGGGGCGGGACATCTATAAGCAGTTGATCAATCATCACAGTGCTGGGATCTGTTTTCAGACAGATGGTGAAAAGATATGCTGCAGCACAGGCAGTATGAGAAAAATAAAGAGCTTTTTGAACATTAAAGCATGGAAACATGTTACAATAGAGGCACAGAATACAAATATGAAGCCGTTTAAATCTTTCCGTCTGTCTGACAAAATAATTAAACTCATTTGTGGGCAGAGAGGGAACTGATGACATACTGTAATATGTTAATCTGAAATCTGGAGCAGAGCTGGCAACCCTTTTCCCTTTCAAAGTGTTTAATGCTCTTAGAATTATAACATCAAGGATCACCTTTAACAAAACACGTATACAGTATGACGAAGAAAGCATTCCCACTTTTACGTCTGCCATGTTTGTGCTTGCTACTATTCATATTCCACTGTTGGGGTCAATGAAAGGTCGCCTTCACACTAGTTTTGTGTTACTTGTCCCATCAATCCAGTTCACACCTGCCATGAGCGAATGTGATTCTCTCATCATGAAACCACTACTTGCTTTGAGTCTAATAATAGCAATGCAGGCAGCTATGCATACTGTAGTTGGCTGTGAGAGGAAAAACGACTATGTTGTTTACGATCATTTCATATTTTGGAAGTTAAGTGGAATTCTAACATAGTTAAATTGATAATGGTGATAATCGATGCAGTAATTAGTATTCAAAAAGTGTCTGAAGTGCAATTAGATGTAGACCATGTCAAGCTTTTATCTGCCAGGTTTTCACTTTTTGCAGACCAGTTATCCTAATTAGTGTAAATGCTGTTTGATAAAAAAAATATGCCAGAGAGTGTGGCAGTAAGTGCTGTTTCACATGCTTGATTTAGATGATGAGGATGGCTGTTTCACTTTCAGGAAAACTTGAATTACCCATTAGCTGTGAGCATTGGCCCTGATTGATAGCACCAGTCCATGCCGGGATCTGGCTGGCTCAGCAATGATGAAAGATTTAAGAGCACCAACCTTCAGGCCGGTTCTTCTCTGCTCATAGCGGCGGGGGGATAGCCTAGCGCAGTGTGCCCTTAACGTATCCTGACTAATTTATAGTCCGGCTTACACAGGGCAAGTTTCCAATGCTGGACCTTGGAGGACGAGGGAGCCTCTCACAGCTGGCTGAGCAGACTGAAGGAGACTCAAGGAGCTCCGCCAGGATTGCAGAGGCTGCCGCTGAGATTTGGACGTGCCTTGTCGGGTCAGCGCTGCCCGGCTCGGATCAGAACGGAGTGAAGGGAGATGTCATCCTGGGGAGACCACGAGGGAAGGCTTGAGAACATTACTATCTCATTGTTTCTCCTCATTGTGACTGAGACTGAAACTGTATGTGATTTTTAGTGCTACAAAGATATCTTGATGCATTAAAGGCTGTGTGCTATTAAAAAATTAAACAAAAATAGTCAAGGGGGTTTGGGAGGGGGATTCGAGACGTTAATGTTTTTGAAAATAAATCAAAAACAACAGTGGACCTAAAAAGACTGCGGAGGTCTTGCACCTGGGAAAAGTAACATTTATAATTGGGCAATTGGTTAAACTAAGAAACTTGAAATTAAGGAATATACACATTTTAAACTCATAACATATTGCAATATTTTCCCTCTCTTGCCTTGTTCTTTCCTCATTAAAAACACTAGGGATGTCATCATATATAACACAACAAAAGGTTTAGTGCTAATTAAACATGCTGACTCCCTTTTCAGTGCCATGGATAGCGCCATCCAGGGAGGAATATATGCTTATTTAAAACTTGAATATTTAAAATATTCAAAAAATTCATTAGCATAATGTACTTTCAACATCAACTTAAATATACAATATTATGCCTACTCGTCTGAGAGCGCAGATAGAAGAGAAGGGACTAATAGTACGTACAAGATGTTGCATTACTGCTCTTGGACAGGCTATTAGCATTCTCTTAAAACCTTAAAGGCCCTGTCACACTGTCCCGAAATGTACACCCGATGGACCAAGCGGCAAACTGTGGGGTAGAGCCGGGAAGCCAATACGGAAGTGCCACACACTGCAGTTCATATATTGGCCGATAGGCGATGGCTGCAGAAAGGAGCAATTTCCATAGACCCCCATGTTAAAATGCCCGATTTTACAGCAGAAAGAACATGTTTCTACCCCTGGCTCCATACATTTTATTATCGATATAGTTAGATTCCACCTTCATGATTATGGATCTGTGAGTGAATTGTTTTCTAACGCGACCCTTTATATTTATATTAAGTCTTAAAGTTTGTGCATACATTAGGGCGTGGTCACTTTGATTGACAGATACGTGCCTCACTGTCAGCTAACAGCAACTTGTCCAATCTGCTAGGCTACAACCATAGAGGCTACAACGTTAGTTAGTTGTAGTTACTGTACTTGATCCTTTAGCTGTGTTCGTGGTGATCGTGCCTGTTAGGGAATATTGTTACAAATACCAGATAATTAAAATGTCGTGCTGTGCGCTTGAATGTACTAACAGATCTTCCAAGAAGTCTACTTTCAGCTTTTTTCGGTGAGTAAAATGATAATATTATACATGTTAACCCCGTTAGCAGGTGTTTGTGTGCTTGTTAGCTTAGCCTGTTATGTAGCTTATTAGCCAGTTAAGGACGTAACCCTTTATACATATATACAGTTTAGTTTATGATTCAGCCTTGGGTAAGACTTTTATACTATATGGCTATGACGCCCATAATGCTAAACGGGAGCAAATGTTAAAAGGGGTGGGCCGCCGGAGTCCACGCCGCCGAAGCTAACGGGGCTGCAGGGTGCTAGCTCGCTAGCGCGTCCCGGCGGCCGTAGCTAGCACCCTGGGGCTCCGTTAGCTTCAGCCAGCGGCGGAGTCCGGCGTTATAACTGGAGATCAAGGAATGCATCGTAACGCGGACTTGGTTCGCCTGCAGCCCGCTGTAGTATTAGCTAAATAAATGATGTTGAGCAAGGCTGAACACCGCCACAATTATTCTGCTATGTATCGGTACTTATTTTATTTTATTAACGTGTGAATGACAAGCATTAAGAATAATACCAAATAGCTAATTATCTTGCAGATTGTCTCGTTTGATTATGAATATAACGTTTATATAGTGGAACTACACTGTTTTATCAAAACCAAAGTGCCACGCAGTGACTTGGTATACATGTATTTCAGCAGGAAATGTGCAACCTAGATGACATTTACCAACACAGACTATATAGAAATATTTGTAAAAGTTGTTCATGCGTTACTAAGTGAATATGGCATTAACCCTCCTGTTGTCTTCGGGTCAAATCTGACCGATTTACTACTTTCATCAATCATGTTTTACATTCGATTGATACTGAGCGCATGTTAGCTTAGCTTCTTAGCCTGAGCTAGGACTCGAACGTCACGCTCGTTGGCAGCCCTGTCCCGCCTCAGCTCCGCCTCTTTGCCCTTATTTGGAGAAGGCGGGAGAAGGCGGGAGTTAGACTCTGACGACACCGTCGAGCCGTTAGTGGCCGACTCCGCCTACTAAGGGCTTCACGGCAACTCTGCAGAATCCTATGGGTGACGTCACGGACCCTACGTCCATTTATATATACAGTCTATGCGATGGACACACGAATATGGAATTGTGAATTTCGCACGATGATGGCCCCGAACCACACACGAAGGCAACATTTACATTACATTTAAGACATACAACTGCAATGAAAGTACCAAAAACAATTGTGTTACAGTACTATGATACTGTACTGATATCTTCAGACTTTGTTCTTTACTTTATCCGTCGTTATATGTAGAAAATATTACGTTTTCTCCGTAATGTTGTTTCCATAACAACAACAACTTCCTGTCAACTGTCCTTCAAAATAATATATTATATCCTTTTTAGTTTCACAGAACACAAATTGGGTTATTTACATAATATATTTACATGATTTTGTTGTGCAATAAAACAACCCGATGGACACACGATAAAGGAAATGTTCAAATTCAGCTGTGATCGTAGCAACATCGGGCCATTCGTGAGGGCATCTTAAGCCATCGTATGACTGCCGGTGGAGTTTCTCAGGCTCCGGCAGCAACTTCGTGAGCGGTGGCAAAATCTTTGGCATGCCAAAAAATTGCCGAAGGACCTTGCGAAGGTTCATTTTCGTGTTGAATTCGTGTGTCAATTGTGCCCTTCGTAAGGCCATCGTGAGGGCATCTTGTTATCATCGGTGCCATCGGGCATTCGCCCCGATCAGAGTGAGGGCGAATGCCCGATGGCACCGATGATAACACGAAGATGACACGATTTGACAAGATGTCCTCACGAGTGCCTTACGAAGTTGCCGCTCACTAAGTTGCTGCCGGAGCCTGAGAAACTCCACCGGCGGTCATACGATGGCTTAAGATGCCCTCACGAATGGCCCGATGTTGTTACGATCACAGCCGAATTTGAACATTTCCTTTATCGTGTGTCCATCGGGTGTCAATTTCGGGACAGTGTGACAGGGCCTTAAATAACTACGTCCCCATATTTGCACGTTTAGATTTGAAGAAAGCCCGTTTAGGGGCAGAGAAGATGTGGTAAACTCACCTATACATCATAAGCCTGTGTCGAAAATGTTTGTGTAATTACTCTCACTGCCACAGGGTCTCCACTCTGCAGGTTTAATTAGCTTTAGAGGTGCTGGTAGCATATTTTTGTTTTTATGCTAGGGTATGCTAACTGGCTTCTGGCATTTTTATATTTACCGTAGAGAAATGCAAATAAGCTTATGTGACAAAATTTCAAATGTATTGATTTAAATACTGTTATTATAATTAACAAATGAGAAAAAAGGCTGCTTATAAACACATGTATTTACATTTGACTCTCCAAAGCCCTTTTTATGATTCATTTGCCCTTCAGCAACAAGAAAATGAATAGCATTTTCATTGTATAGATGTTTTCCATTAGGGGTTTGGCTATACTGTTAATTAGAAAAAAACATTGGATCCTTTATGCGACAACATCAATATAACAAACCATATAAATCATTAAGCGGAGGCTTTGGATGGAAATGAATCAATCTATTGCAACCTTTGAAGACAATTGATGAATGTGAACTTCAACTGTTTCCAACAATAAAGGGAAAGCACAGCGTTTATCTCATTTAAATCTTGTTTTGTGTACAGGGCATTGATTTCAACCACATCTGACATGCCTCACACTGTGAACAGGCTTATTATGCCCAGCAGAAGGTCAAAGGTTGGCAGAGGAAGCTCCCAGATTCATTAGCTAATTAAAAGCTGCTTCCTGAGCGGGAGTTTGATTCTCTAATCCACCTTTTCGCTTTCAGACTTCAACAGGCCAGCTCTGCTGAGCTCCGAGGGCCTTAATGAGGGTTAGACCATGGATTTCATAGATGAAAAATTCTCCAGCTTAAAGTCCCCCAATGATATGCCCTTCTGGAGGGAAAATATATATGATTATGAAACTGATCATCGTTAATTAAACCTGCAGGATTTGATTCAACACAATGACAGTGTAGACTGGTTTTGTTTGTGATGGGAAATAATTGGTGTAAATAGAGATGAAAACGAGACGTGAAGAATGTCCTTAAGGAGAGTCATTATTAAGGAAACAAACTGCTTGTTTGACAAAGTATCACTATTGTAGGGCTTTTAACAAACTGAATTTCATTAACCGGAAAAATATTTGTATTACTTGTATCCTCAACGAAGAAGAGGAAATTGAGATTTGAAAGTTAAGACTGATGGAATAAATGACATAAACCAAAAGCCTTAGGTAATACAAACAATGGAAAAAAGCTTTGGGACCATAGACTATTTAGATTGAGAGAATACCTCCTTCCAAGGATACAAACCAGAAATAGAAATATATAGAATACAAGCTAAGACATATAGGAATGTTGACATAATTTGAGGCTGGATTGGTGATTGAGATAACGTCCATACATCTGACAAAGGCATGGACAACAACAACGGTTTGTTAGCGTTAGCTTCCTAGGTTAGCTAAGTTGTTAGCTGTTTGACTGGAAAGACAGCTGAACATAATATCTCTTTAAATTAGGGCTGTCAAAGTTAACGCGTTAACTCATGTGATTAACAATGGAGAGATTATTTTTATGTAATTTATTATCGATGTTTTGGGCACTAGATTAGACATTAGACCTTTTTGCTCAGAAAAACTAAAGTAAAAAGGAAGAATAAAATGCTAAAAGCAGTTAGAGATCAAGATTTTTATTTTTTTATTTTTTCATACCTGCATTTGTTTTGCCACCCGCACAAAAACAAAACTACAAGTAAATACGTTTCTTTTAAATGTGTGATTAATCCGATTAATATTTTTGATCTATTGACACCACTACTTTAAATACATTAACAGTCATTGTCTCATTGTCTCACTATGAGAAATGAGACATCTGGCTGGCTACATGGTGTTAAGTATGTGCAGTTGTGTGCAGCAGTTGCATGGGTGGATTTGAATCAGGAACTGCTGCCATGTGTGCTCAGCAGAACCGTACCCAGGCTAAGTAGAGGTTTTAAGGATACCTCTGATGCTGAGGCAGATGAACTTGGCACACAACAATTATGGATTCAACGCAGCTGCAAGTTTGCTCATGTCCATCTCTGGTGTTTTCTTAATAACATAATTAGTGAGGGTTGGTATATGTGATTCCCCCTCTATGACATGGTGTCATTAGCTGTGAACCTGCCAGTAAAACACGGCCCCCAGGAGACAGCTAATTTGTGGGGGAGACTCATTTAATAGCTTATGTAATTAGTGGATGTAACATTATTATTATTATTATTTCCCGTGCTTACTGCATGTGTGAGCCATCCCATTTGTATACGCCTTATGCAGTGTATTTCATGCATGAACACATTGATAACTAAAAAGCCTTCAACACCTTACATGTGTTGTATTCCACAAGCTGTAAACTAAATAGGAACGCAAAAGCAACTAATGTATGTTTCCTGCTGATGACCAAGAGAAAAATAAATCATCGAACTAAAACAATCTTATGCCATTGTACTGTTTATTACCATAATTATTAGAAAGTTCACATATTCCCCATATATATATTTTCAAATTATATATCAAAAACTGTTTAGCACCTATGCACCATTTTCACACAAATGGCTTAAATGCCACCATAAAAGCACTGACATTTAAAGATCTCTGGTAAAATGTCAAACAAGTGATGATGTTGAATGCAGGCCTAATGAAGGAGCAAGTAAGCGGCTTCCAGCTCAATGTTAAAACAAGGCCCCTTTTGACATTTCGACCTGAGCCTTGATAATCCACACTTTGCTGGCCTTTCAAAACGTTGCTTATCACTTACTATTATTATTTGTCCTTTGCCTGTATGCGGGAATGCAAAGTCGCAGTCAGAGTGCCCGGGGGCAAAGAAAGATGACACCGACAGAACAGTGTTGACACAGCGACTCACTGTGTGTCTGCTGATGCTACATTACAGAGGTGTCAGTGACTCAACGGAGAAATGACTTTGCGAGGATAAAGAGCACGGTGGTGACTGACGCCAACGCTGTCACCAAATCCACTGCCGTTTTCCAGCTTCAGGGATGCTGTTTGTCCATCAAGGAAAACAAAGTGAGTAATAGTACTAATTGTAATCATACCGGTGACTTCAAATATACCAAATCCAACATCAGGAGGATGCGTCCCCAGCTGACCCAGAAAGCGACGCAGGTTCTGGTCCAGGCTCTCGTCATCTCACGCCTAGACTACTGCAACTCCCTCCTGGCTGGTCTACCTGCATGTGCCATCCGACCTCTGCAGCTCATCCAGAATGCAGCGGCTCGTCTGGTCTTCAACCTTCCTAAATGTTCCCACACCACTCCGCTCCTCCGCTCCCTTCACTGGCTTCCGGTAACTGCTAGAATCCACTTCAAGACAATGGTACTTGCTTACCATGCTGCGAATGGATCTGGCCCTTCCTACATCCAGGACATGGTTAAACCGTACACCCCAGCACGTGCACTCCGCTCTGCATCAACCAAACGGCTCGCTGCACCCTCGCTGCGAGGGGGACCCAAGTTCCCATCAGCAAAAACACGTGGGTTTGCTATCCTGGCTCCAAGATGGTGGAATGAGCTCCCCATTGAGATCAGGACAGCAGAAAGCTTACACACCTTCCGGCGCAGACTGAAAACTCATCTCTTTCGACTCCACTTCGAGCAATAGAACTATTAACAAAGCACTTATATACTAATAAAGGGCTGGCTTACCTAAAGCCAGTTGAGTAGCACTTGAAATGTTTTTGCTCTATGAAACCTGATGTACTTATATGATTCTGTTTTCTTCAAGGTTGTATTTTGTTGGTCGAATGTACTTATTGTAAGTCGCTTTGGATAAAAGCGTCAGCTAAATGCAATGTCATGTAATGTAAATGACAAGTGTAGGACAAACCTAACACATCTTTACTATCATACAAAACCTTCTAATCTCACAAGAGTAGATCATCAGAATACCTTTATTCATCCCAAAGAGGGGACATTTACTAAATTAAAGAATGAGGTTATGCTTGATCTAAATGCTGATAGAAGCATGCTACAGTAACATGCTCACGGATACAATGCTGACATGCTTATCGTGCTAACGTTGGTAAATGTGCTAATTTGCCTGCACAATTTAAGCTGTTTAGATCAATGCCACTCATGTGAACGATAACATTTTTGAAATTATCACTTTTTAGCAAACAGGACTTAGCTTTTTCCGTGTGTGCGACCCAGCTTTGTCTCAGCCATGTGTCCTATATTGTTATTTTCCAGCAACAATTTGAACAGTCATTGTAATGTTTATTTTTGAAGACACATGAAAGAGGTGAGTCATTTCTGCAGTGCCCAGTCCTGTCCTCACAATGACACACACACACACACACACACACACACACACACACACACACACACACACACACACACACACACACACACACACACACACACACACACACACACACACACACACACACACACACACACACACACACACACACAAGCCAGCATGCATTTCCTTCCTCCTAATGATGATCAATGGCCTGTATAGGCTGAGGGAAACCCTACTGTATCCGTCACTTCATGATCCATAGAACCCTTAGATGTGTGAGAGGCTGAAAAATAGCTGAGGTGGGTGGGTAGATCTATAATGAACTCCTTTGGGGCTAAAACATATGTGGAAATGGCTCCAATTAGGCTATCGCTGTAAATTCTAGCGAGGGTTGGACAATAACAAAGATAGAAGGGAGGTTATGAATAGGACTGAGCTACAATCATTTATAATCAGAGGTGCATTCAAACACTCTATTTAGCATGTGTCTTTTTACAGTGCTTACTGCTGATTGCACAAATCAAAGGCTATTTTTGCCTTCAACTCAAAGAAACCAGATCATTATTATACAGTGACTTCTCATATAAAGCTTTTCATGCAAAGCACAATGATACTGGTTCAGTTTTTACAATCAATGCCTGCGTATTCGAATAACATCTCAATCTGCCTGCAGATTTTCATAATTAGCGCAGCCTAAATTAAAGGCTAATTCTTTCAAAAAGCATTTATCACTGCTACAGTACTGAAATGTTGATCTTAATTACATTTCTCGGTTGGTAACTAAAATAACTGACATGTTTTACCACCCCTTGGAGGTGAAACGTCATCATGAGTTTGATGAATGTATCACCGAAGTTTGACTGACCCCTCTGGCATTTTGACCTTTAACAGAGCACAGGGATTTCTAGGATGGATGGATGGAGTAGACATTAGCGAAGAGGAAAGGTCATTGGCTTAACACAACCATTCATCTAGCTGCAATCATGTTACAGTGTCAAATATTTACTTGAATTATGTTCCTCATCATAGGCCCGGCAGGTTTGGCAGCGATTGGTTATATTTTCAATGTGTTTCTGAATAGTTTGATTGATGGTTTAAGCTTCAAGCTGAACAACAAGCCTCTGTTTTCAGGGGCTATCAGTCATTTTAACAGAATGTACTAGAATTAATTTGGTGGCAAAAAAGAAATATGATCCCAAATGTGATAAATCATTCAAGGAAAAGAGACAGAGTTCTGGTGACAGCTATTCAACAAGAACATCGTCATGTCCTCCAATGAAAATGTTTGAATGTGATTCAGTAGGATGTGTTTTCCTTGCCTGGCTCATGCTCAATTTGTGGTGAGCATTTAGAGATGCCAGTGGCCAGAGAAATGACCTTTCTCTCTCTAACGCTGTTGCATTATGGAACTACCTCTTGTTGAGCATTGCAGAGGGTTTTCACCGACTTGTTATTGATTAGCTTCTTTATCCATTTCAGACTGACACATTGGTTGTAATGCAGCATGAGTCGAGGCACAACTGAGAGCTCATGGCAGTCTTAAAAAGATATCCCCTTATTGCAGATGGTAATTCAACATGAGGAAGCAGCTTCGAACAGCTTCTTCTTGCATTTTGCTCGTGTGTGTCTCTGTCTATAATCAAAACCCATCTACAATCCACAATGTGTGTGCAAGTTTGTTTTGTCACGGTTTGCAAATATTCACATGCCGCTGTTCATTATCACCCTCGCTGCTTTGATCCTGTTCTATGATGCAATCAGAGAACAAGTATCATCTATTGATCTGATTCTTTGTTTCTTTGCTTGTGCCTCCACAAACAATCCGCAGAGTATTCCATGTGAATTTGACAAAAACTGGATAAAGATGTCAAGATTGTATACAAACCCTGAGCTTATACAATTTAGGGTCCGGCTAAGCAACCATCTTAGCAAGACACAACTTTCAAGCTCAATATGTTCTGTCATTGTCCTAAACTAAAGGACATTTGGGCTTTTGTTAAATAAATTAAATACAAAAGGAACAATTGCGGTGATAGTATGACTTGAATTTATTCTTCAATTCATGAAACAATATATTTTTAAGAAATAAATCTAACTGATATTCAGAATAGTCAAACAATAATGTCATCCCTTGCACACAACCTGTTTAGTTCTTAAGTAGGATTACTTTTTTAATAAGTGCTGGGTAAATCTAGACTTTAATTAAAAAAAACATGGCTGATCAAGCAACCTTCTTTATGCCTCCTGCTAAAAATGTTTGATTGTCCTTCAGGTGAATGTTTCTCATTGAATCTCATTGCTTGCTCCACATTATGTTAGCAAACCATAAATGATGAGCTACGTTTTTTTCTCTTTTGTCATTTGGTGCTCTGTTCAGCAGGTGTCACTGATTGTTACCATGGAAACACTGGTCTTAAATCAGAGTTAACCTGAAAAGTGGCTTGGCCTTTTGTAAATGCAATGCCTAATTTAAAAAAGTTACTTAAATGAGCCGCTTCGAGGCAAAAGTGACCCCTGCCCCTCTCATTTTGTGTTTGGTCCAGTTTCCACCAGATTAAGCGTTTTTTTGCAGATTTAAACAATTGCAACAATTTAAAACACAAAGCTCTGCTAATATGGAATAAAGAATACCTTGTTCCGTCTCCCAAAGACTAAACACCATACAAGGTGGCCATATTCTGGGTTAGAGCAATAAGATGGCCTCGGAGCGGTTCAGTAGTGCTGTGTATCTGCAGGGCGAGACGATGTTGCTGTATCTCTTTTTAGCATCCCGATGGAGACAGAGGAGGTCTAGGGGGTTGTGCTGTTGACGGCTGCTGGTTAGTCTGGCCTTGGGCTATCTAATGACACACGCACACACTCTCACACTGATGTGGTCTGATGGGCTTCAGGGTGATTTAACTTCTTTAAAAGCCTCCCAGTTTGTGCAAGTTGAAGCCGATTTTTCCCCTTGCTACTGTTTTGTGTGTGCACTCATGGCTGCATGGTGCCTGTATGTGTGTGGGTTTCATCAGACAACTCAACGCCAACTTTCACAATTCCCAAGGAGCTCGCTCAGTTTTAGAGTCCTAGTTATCTAATCTCGCAGGAGCTCACTGTGTGCAGGTACCATAAAGAGCTGCAGCCAGCTGGCTCCTAGATAAATGCCCCATGTCTTGGAGACTGAAAGACTTATTTGGGTCATGTTGGTTTGGCTGGAATGGAGTTGTTCAAATGCTGAACTTTTAGTGATCTACTGTGCTCAATTGATCCTTTGTTTGCTAAAAGAGGCTTGTTTCTCACCATGATTTGGCATTCAGCATGCCTCTCGTTTGTTACAGTTACCGTGCCATACGACTCCTCTGCGAATGGTTTACTCTCCAAAACCAGGTTGCTATGCACTGAATAATTCACTGTTGAAGTGGGAAACGTTAAGAGACATTTCTCATGATAACAATGAAATTGCAAACAGTTGCATCATGGCACAACATTTTCTTACTCATGCAGACCTTACAATATGACATTATGTCTGAGAAATATGTGTCCTTGTACACATTGATCTAGATTTTACACCCCAGTTCAGAGCTGTTGCATGTAAGCAGTTCTTGTCTGAAGCATCTACAATAACTATAGGTTACTTACGTATCCCATAGTGAGACATCGAACGGAGTGTTATAAATGAGAACAACGTTTTCGTACATATTTTCTGTATTTTCTCAATATAAATCAATGATTCAATCACAAGTTATCAATTAGTGTGTGGTTTAATTACAGGCTCAATGGTGTGTTTTAAAAAGCATTTAGGAATACAGTCTATGGGTGGAATACAACATATAACCTACAAAGCAAAAAAACGGATTCACAAAGCTTTTTCATGGCAGCCACTTTTTCAGCACAAGTTTTTAGGTCAGCCATTTCTTTGCTCGCTTGGCTTGTGAGAATTAATTTGATAGAAAACTGCCATGGGGACAAAAGTAATGTGGTGTAGGCGGGAAAACGAAATAAACATTGATGCATTTACAGTAAGCACTTCCTAAAACCACCAAATGTGTGCGCTATTATCTTTGAACTGCTCATTTAGTGTAAGTAATCACATACAATGATTGTGCGACATGCTTGGAAATTCTTCATTAATCTTAGAATAATTCAACAGTTAATGCCCTGGAATTGAAATGAGAAAATGTCGCCTGTAGGACTTCTGCACAGCAGGTTTGTGTCATTACTGTACAAAGAAATTGTGCAACAGAGGATAAAAGGAAATGTTCTGAAGAGCTCCAGATGTAATGGCGTGACAATAAAGAGCAGTGTCTTCCCTGTATTAAGAGTATAGAGCTGCCATCACCAAGCTGAACACCAGGCAATACGTTCACGGATTGCTTAGTGTAGGCAGGCATAACTAGAAAATACAATAGATGCTTTTTGTTTGAAGGCATTTTCTTACTAAATAGTTAATGCTCTTGTAGTGTGAACAACTTGGTTTCTAGCATGTTTATCACACAGGGCAAGGGAGGACATATGTTGCTAGAAGTGAATGGGGAATGCTTACTGTTAATAACAATGCTGTCCCAGGGGTGGGACATAGAAAATGATGGTCTATTCTGAATGAGCTCTGCAGCCTCAGGTCAGGACACACATTACTGTAATCTGTTCTAAACATACACTGTTGTTTTTTCTGTGTATGCATCACTTCCTACATGCTGGAACAATATACTGGAACTACTGTATGTACGGGAGATTCATCTGTATGCTGCAGCTGTGATAAAGACTGAGGCAGATTAACACATGGAGCACACTGTTTTGTATCTGAGTGATTTGGATTGATAACCCTCCGTATGAAGATGGCGCTTTGTTATCAATAACTGGCGTATGTAGTGTCTAAAACCAGCACCATCATTATATGACCCATATGTTAAGAATTGTATATAAAGTACAATATCCCATGGATTTTGAACTTAAAACCATATAAACACCCAAAGTGATCAAACAAAAATATGGACCACGTGTGTGATACATTATAATAACTCATTTAAAAACCTAAATCAATAGTATACATTTATACACTGAACAAAAATATAAACGCAACACTTTTGTTTTTGCTCCCATTTTTCATGAGATGAACTCAAAGATCTAAAACATTTTCTATATACACAAAATAACCATTTCTCTCAAATATTGTTCACAAATCTGAAAAAATCTGTGATAGTGAGCACTTCTCCTTTGCCGAGATAATCCATCCCACCTCACAGGTGTGGCATATCAAGATGCTGATTAGACAGCATGATTATTGCACAGGTGTGCCTTAGGCTGGCCACAATAAAAGGCCACTCTGAAACGTGCAGTTTTGCTTTATTGGGGGGTCTGGGGGGGTCCGAAAACCAGTCAGTATCTGGTGTGAGCGGTAGGGTTAGGGTTAGGGTAATGTTGTGAATCGAGTGGCCCATGGTGGTGGTGGGGTTATGGTATGGTCAGGCGTATGTTATGGACGACGAACACAGGCCACTCGATTCACAACATTACCCTAACCCTAACCCTCACACCAGATACTGACTGGTTTTCGGACCCCCCCAGACCCCTTCAATAAAGCAAAAATGCACGTTTCAGAGTGGCCTTTTATTGTGGCCAGCCTAAGGCACACCTGTGCAATAATCATGCTGTCTAATCAGCATCTTGATATGCCACACCTGTGAGGTGGGATGGATTATCTCGGCAAAGGAGAAGTGCTCACTATCACAGATTCTTTCAGATTTGTGAACAATATTTGAGAGAAATGGTTATTTTGTGTATATAGAAAATGTTTTAGATCTTTGAGTTCATCTCATGAAAAATGGGAGCAAAAACAAAAGTGTTGCGTTTATATTTTTGTTCAGTGTATTTCACCCACATTTTTTTAAATGAACAATAACAGGGTTGTTGAAGCGTATTTTTGATTATTTTCTTGACTGGTAATTGTTGGGTAAAAAAAACCTAATTTGTGAAAATGACCGCAATCACAATTTGATTGCCCCAAAAGTCATTAAATGTCTTGTTGTATAAGACCAAAACATGTAAAATAATGCTATGACAAGCTCAAGCAGCACATTTGCCCATTTAAGGATGCTGGACCATCAAATGACTTGAACTGCTAATCAATTTAAATATACAGAATGTATTCATCACACAGTTTTTAGTGAGTTCGCCAGAGCAGAGGGAAAAAAGGATTTATAGGTGGTGATGGGTTTAGCTTCTCTGAGCTTTCTCTCTCTAACTGTCAAATTCTGTCACCATCACACACACACCCCCACACACAAGTTTATCTTCCCTTCCTCTAGTATCCTCATCTTCTCTCACCTTATCTCCCATCACAGACAATTTCTCCCTGCCTCTGTTTTATTAACTTCCTCCTCCTCTCCACCCCATCTCCAACCTCTCTTCTTTGTCCTCCCTTCCTACATTCATCCCTCGGCTTCCCTCTGTCTTTTTGACTGGCTCTCTCTGGGGGCGGATGTGTCTCTGTGGCCCTCCGCAGATCTGGAAAGGACATCCTCTCAGTTTAATTCAAGTCAACCCCGGTCTCCTGGTGCTCCGAGACGCAGCATGTGTGACAGCTCTTCAGAGATCGCCAGAAGGAACAAGTCTCATCTGCATATATATGTGTGTGTGTGTGTGTATGTGTGTGTGAGTGTGTGTGAGTGTGTGTGTTACAGGGACAGTGTGTTTCAGCTAAGCATTTTCAACATTTCCCTGCAGACAGAAAGAGTTAATTTCACCCTGGCAGCAATCATGCCAGTCTATAAATCTATGATGAGAGGCTGCTACGTTGATTAGTCAGTGCTAATTCAGCTCACTCAAATTAAATAGGTTGGGTGTGCTATCTAAATTATAACATATGCTATCCGCTCCAAGCTTGTTGGAGACTGTAAATAAAACTATGATCATGTAAAGATTATGGATTTGTGCCGTTTCTCACATGTTGAAGTCAAACATGAGCAAACAGTTTCCCTGAAGCCTCCTACAGTGAGGCGTTGCTTACATGAACCTTTGATGTAATGCAATATGGTTGAAATACAACAAAGCCCACCAATACAGCATTACAAACAGTGGAAGAGAGGTATTAGGATTTGGGGCGTTTGAGGAGACAATCTTAAAATAAAAAAAGGATTTACAAAAACTTGACTTAAAGCTTACGAACGTAGGGTTTATTGCACGCCTCTTGGTATTGCATTGCATTACCTTAAGTGACTAGAACTGCTGTTTTTCTTTTCCAAACACTCCCAACGAAAATGCTAACTTGAAGATGAGATTGATATAACAGCTTAAACATGGTTACTGTTTTTTAAAGCACATCTCAGATCACTATATCTGGGTTCTTGCACTGTTATGCTTTTTATAAGAGCAGTTGGTGTAATATACAAAAGTGTAATATTTGGTGTGAAGCATTGCTATCGACCGGTGGTGTGATCTCAGGGCGCTGTGGTTTATAAGCTTTATAGATCTTTGTGCTAACCTGGTTTTTTTTCTGCTGCGTTTGTTTGCACTGGGCAAAAGGCAATATGAGAGTATACAGTTAAGATTCATCTTACTCTTGGCTTGCCAATAAGATTTCATGATATTTTATTTGGTAGAGAGGAAACAAAAGAGCCTACAAGCGATTTCAACAGCTCTCTCTCTCTCTCTCTCTCTCTCTCTCTCTCTCTATCTCTCTCTCTCTCTCTCTCTCTCTCTCTCTCTCTCTCTCTCTCTCTCTCTCTCTCTCTCTCTCTCTCTCTCTCGCCTCGATATCTCATCATTTGCTGCTTCCACACCTTAAGATTATTTTCTCGGCTTTGTCATCAGCAGCTTCAGCTCTTGAGCTCTCACACCTTCCCCTTCCTGTCTCCCTCACCTCCCAACCTCTGCTCCTGTGCTCTATGCCCACATACACCGTATATATATCAACCTCTAATCATATCAGAGGCCAGGGGGATCGAAGGCAGCAGAGGTAAGTGGATCTCCTCTCTTGGATTTCCTAGTGAAAATGGAACATCTATTGGACAGGCAGCGAGAGACAAAGTAGGAAGACAGCCATGATAGAGTGACAGGGATAGTGAGACAGCGAGTGACAAAGTATAGTATCACATGCATTCATTTAACAACACCTGTAGATGTGCTTTAATTTGAGCTGCCTTGCAAAAAGGAAGAGATACATGAGCGTGTGAGTTAATGTTGAATGTATTTCACAGTAAAGTAAGATTGTAAAAGTCTGTGGATAAGACTAATATATATAAAGAAAAACGGCAGCTGACAGGAATCAATATATTTGCATTCATATTTAGATGTAATACTGGTTATATCTTATTTTCTGTACTGGAAGAAGCTAAATGCATGGGAATGTGCAGCAGAAATGTGTTCCCCCACAACAATGAGAACAATAGGATACTCACAAGCAGTCCTCTGCCCGTCTGCAGCACGCACAGGCCCCTCCTCCAGTGTATTCCTTTGCTCCTTGTGCCTTCGGATACTGTCACCACTCTTCGTCTCAAGCCTGCCTTAATTGGTGCCGCCTGGATAGCAGAGATGTGTGCAGTTGAAGGCGGTCAAACGCAGTGGGAAGCTGTGTCACCGGTGACATCCAAACTCTCCATACAGTTTCACGTCCTCAGGGCTGGCCCCTAGAGAAACAAGAGCACGAGAGATGTGAGTAAGAATGGGCCTCCTCTTCCCGATACAATGAGGGGCATTGAAGAAAGGGAATGAGCAGGATGGCAGCTGGGTGGAGACGCTGCCGTACTCTAACAGCCACTTGGTCATTCTCAGCGCCTGTGTGACGGGATTTCTGTTTGCATCTGGACAGCTGTCAGGGGAGTTAATCATTATGTGTGCCTATTCCTCTGAGGACTCTAATGTGGTACAGTTGCATGCTGCTTAACAGACAGGAAGTGGATTAGACTTTAGTTTTGGCCTTAAAGGGGTGTGTTGTTTGGGACTACACCCATGTAGCTCCATAGTTATTTGGGTGTTTCACATATCCGTCATACAGTATGAAAAAAACATTTGGGTGGCCTTTAAAAAAAACAAATGAATAAGGTATATTTATATTCTTTCCTGTGTTAATAATCTGTTTATTTCCTCATGTGCCCTGGGGAAATTATGACAAAACATCAAAGAAGAAATATGGCCGGGTGTATCTTTCTTCAAACACGTGACAATTTATTCAACGTAGAGGCTAATAATAGCCTCTTACGCATGCCCTCTGGGGATTGTCGTCTCAAAATGTCCATTTGGAAGGAATAACACTAACACACCAGCTTCACTTCTCACTCACGCCACCACAATTCCTCTCCCCCAGCTACCGCTCTGCATTATTGATGAGACTTCCTGTGTGTCTGCCTCATCTGCCACAGTGTTGGCTGCAGTCGCCTGTGGGCAGCCGCTGAGGTTGCAGAGGGGGACCAGCTGATGCCATGAGAGGAGAAATGAGACAAGGGTCAGCCATATTAACAGCCTCAATTGACAAGATGTGATGCAGAGGGCACGCAGTGTCGCAGGGTTGTTATTGGCCTAATCTAAATTCAAAAGGGTTCTCATAAGGGAACAAAGTAATTATCTCAAAACCATGGGGAATACCTCTCCTGTAGAACTAGCTTACTTGGAGATTTTTAGACCTGAGCTGCAGGATTTGTACATGCTCTGCAGAGAAGGGATGAAGCTTTCTGAAGCACTGACTGACTGCAAAGCAATTGTGAAGGAAGTTCTATTTCTCAGCGTCTCTTTGTCAGAAATTGAAAAATCTGCCCACATCCTTGATTTTCCTTTTAGTATGGATTGATAAATCTGAGACAAAAATGTAACACTTCTAAGAATAAAAGTGACTTTTCTGCTCAATTATTGCCATTTTGTTCAATACAGCTTGACACCGGATTACTTTTAAACAGATTATTCTGCAATGTGTTTAAAAACTGATGTATATAATCATATGTTCTGTATTCAAAACTTCCTCTCTGATATCAGCGTGACAACAAGGCCGCCTTTGGGGTCACATTTTTGGTGTGGTGAAGCGAGGCATTGAAACATCTTACTGCCATACTTCTGTTATGAAAGGTCTGTGTCGAGCAGTCCGCTCCGAGCGTAACATCACTACAAATTACAACAACAAAAGACCCAAGATAGAAACAGCTCAGAGCTAAGTGAGAATAAAACAAGCTACAGAACCAGGGTCAACCCCATACAAACATTGTTATGCTCTGTTAGTATGTCATTTTGATTTGTGAGCATGCATTTCATTGCAACTGCTGCTGATAGAGTACACTCCTATTGTCAGCACTCTTTTGCAAATAAAACATGTATTTTCTCACTTTTCATATAGGAATAGAGACCATTCTAAAGGAGACAAGCATCAATGGCACATTACAATGGAGAAATAAGGGTCTTGTGCTTCGATTTCTGCAATGGTCAACAAAATATTTACAACTTTTAAAACTCCTGGTTCAAAATAGCTTCACCACGGTTTTCTTAAATAAGCATCGACATATCAAGAATATAGGTTTTTTGTCCGGTCTAACAATTCTTTATTTTTGCACTGTGGAAATTCAGAAACACAAGTATATGTCAGTTCAAGCAGTGGTCAACAGTGATTGGCTGCACCCAACTGGACTTGAGTATGCTTATATCTTATATATTGCATACATATGTACATCACATACACACTGAATATAATAGTTTTGAGCTACTGTGTGACTTTTTGATTAAGGTTCACCTTTTCCTTTTTTCAGACACAAACACAATTTGCCAATAGAGCCATACACCCTCTGTCTGCTGTGACATGATATATATTAAAGACCTGTACAAACCTGCACCGCCTGAATGGCAGGAAATAGATCACTGCAGCAGGAGAGGCTGCAACTGTTGCGATGCCACGTTAAATAAACCAATACAAAAATCATGGTGTTATAGGTTTGAAATTGTTTACTTAATATAAATCAGCTAACAAAAATGGTATTCAACATGGTTTGATTCAAACTAGACAAAACCACAACATAGAAGGTCAACAGAACAGATTGTAGTCAAACAAACTCAAAAAAGTGTTTTCCCAAACATTTCAAAAGGACACCGAGTTATCCGGCAGGTCTTTTCGGTGCCGGGAGACTCTGGTGGAAAAAGTTCAAACGGCAATAATTGTCAGCTTAGACTGCGGAGGGACCGAAGCAGGCCAAGGATCTCAAGCTGTGCCTCTGCTCATCGGGGGTTAAAAACTCAGAGATAAAACCCAGGCACCAACCCCAATGTCTCTTTTGTGCCACTCGTAGCTATAGTTACTACACAGAATACAAATTGGCCGCTGAAGAGAGTAAAGTATAGTGATAAGAAGAAGTTATTTTTTAAATGCGGCTGGATATTAAGCCATTCAAGCAGAATGATAGATTTGCTCAGTTACACCTGCCTCTCTGCCTCAGGCTGTTTGGGGCTCATTTATATAATAACATTATTATTCATGGGATACACTCGAGAGGGGCCCCATCTATTAACAAACACAATAGCTGCTTTAAACAGAAATGTCCATTGAAAAAACGTAATCCGACCCTGAAAGAAAGGGGAGAATTGGAACAATGGTCTTGTATACATAATAACGAAAAACACACATTTACACGTAGAAGATGCATGTTCTGATATCATATTTTAGAATATAGCTTGTCCCTATGTTTTATGTCTCTTGAGGTTATATCAATATGTTAGGAAATTGTACCCAGCAACATAGTGATGCTATTCAGATCGGCAATTTTATTCAATAACACTTCTTATGTGGAATATATACTATTTTACAATTGTTATACTTTTTTGCATTAACTAATGCTGTAAAAATCGTGTTGTAAGATATACACTTTTTACATTTCACCGCTGTTATTACTGGCTGCTACGTCACTTATGTAAACTTAAATGTATAAATCTGCTACTTATCTTTTCTACCTTGGATGTGTATTCAGATTTTATTAACATGGGCTTGCCTCTTTAATTATTATGTTAGTCCACTCACTGAATGTGTCTTTATCTGCACTGTCCAATTTGCTGTAACAATGTAAGTTTCCCCACTGTGGGAGAAATAAAGGTTTTCCGATTCTGAATGCACTCAGAAACTCCTTCAGGACGTGAAGTAGTCACAGAACAAAACCCAGACTTAAGAGTGTGTGGACTGCAGCAGGCGGCTCCATTCTGTCATGTTCTCCTCTGTGACCACACACACACACACACACACACACACACACACACAGTAGCGTACGTGGCCAGGAGTCTGCGGACACACACACACACACTCATTTACACACACACACACTTACACACTTTCAGACAACCTCATACTGTGCGGCGAGCTGTGGCTCTAACGTGGGCTGACCACTGCGACCACGGCCAGCCTGTTCATCTGACAGTGACGGATGGAGGATAAAACATGGACACTCACGATTCGGATGGATGGAGCTGAGAGAAGGAGAGAGACCAGACAGGCTGGTGTTGATATTGATTGTCTTCAAACCTGCTAATGAAACCCATCAGAATAACGAGGCGTAATGCAATGTACTGTACGCATACACACACACCATCAGGAATCAATGCGGTCCTACTGGAAGAAATAAAACTCACAAAATGTAATAAAAAAGTTTTAAAATGGGAGTATGGGCACTTCTTCTCCTAGCAGTTTTAAGTGTGGTTTATGTTTCTTCATGTGTATGGCTTCTGTGCGCTTTTTCCTATATTTTTGTATCTAACCAAGCCTTGAGGTTGCGAGAGCCCTGCGGGAACAATCCATTCTAATTCTGCTTCCACCTTATGGAGCCACCGGGAGCCATGTCCAGGATGTGCCCCCCCCCCCCCCACACACACACACACACACAGCACGTCCTGTTAAAGTATATAGACATTAAACATATAGCACAGTACACATACAGCCCGAGGCAAGAAGGGCAACCTCTGCTCTATAGCAAGAGAGAAGCACATGCTTATTTATGCAGAATTCGCTATAGTAACTGCATTAAAGTGTATCTTCCGTGGAAAGACTGACCTTTGCTGCATTCTACTGCGGAAATTCCCAGGACATAACTGCATCACTAGCAGTCTCCTCTCTTCCATCATTTTAAATCTGTGTGTGATGGTAAACATTTTCTTTCAAGGTATCTATGACCGCCATTGAGGAATAATACTGGCGAGTGGAAAATGCCATGCTCAGAAAAACAACAACGCTCTTTCTTTGCTGAATCTCTGATGGTCCCTCAGACAACAGCGGAGATAATGACCGACCTGCCGGCCTTTTGTCATTCTGAAGACATCTGTCATTTAAGTGAAAATTGCCAGGTTTGTCATGAAAGAGAATTCATCGTGCCTTTGAGTATGGCTCTATGATTAATTCACGCACGTCAGTTGCTGAGTAAATGTCTCTTTATTCTCATGTAAGTGGTCAATATTAATAATGCACATGCAGGTCTAAGTTCAGCATCCGTCTTGGCAAAGTTCAACACAGGAGTTTTCAACAGCTGTGCACGGCTGTCACCACATTCTTACTATTTCTTTTCTTTTTACGACCGCAAGCTCACCACTCTATAATTTCTCTGTCTTTCGATCCCTGGCTATGAAAGGCGCAGTATGGCTCTGATGCCTATTCTGATAGAAAGATGTGGCCCATCAGCAGTAATTGGAGGAGCTGTGGTTGGGTTTCTCTCGGAGGCGGCGGGATCGATCCCATGGATGGTGGAGGTAGGCAGGCAGGCTGACAGCGCTGCACCCCCCCCCCAGCTCCTGACAACTCAATGAGGGCCAAACAGCAGAGTACAAGTTGTCCTCTTACATGAATTATCAAGCGTTTCAGGTCACTCTCGAGCTTGCAGAACTCACAGCCACCCAGATACATCATAATTACCCATTTAGTCGATTATCAGCTGGGTCGAATCAAGTAGAATGTAATGCCATTACATTCACATTAAAGAAGAAAGGAGATGTCAGAGGCATAACAGCGATGATGTGATCTAATTATCTCCAAGGTGAATAATTGAAACACTTTACAGCGATGATCTCCCAACGCCCTCATACATTTTGTGAGGTATGTGCTCTAATTGCATCTGAACAACAATGAAACAGCACAAGACAGGGATGATGGATGCACGACCCTTTGCAAACACATGCTAGCAAGCAGCGTGCTGCCTTTTTTGTATCTAAGCTTTTAGAGAGCAGTCTTTGTTTGTCCTCCCGTTTATGTTTTTTTTTCTCAAGACCAAAACTGTGCTGTGCTGAGTTCATCCTGATCAGCGGTTGCCATGGAGACGCACGGCAGTCGGACTCGGGACTGATGGCGTGTTAGGAAAGCTTGGCACAGGTCAACTCTATTTATTCTCGTTGTCTTTATCATTTCCAATGCCAGACCTCATGTTGCCCTTTGCTTAAAGAGACACCTAATGACTCGGCTTCCTGTTGGCAAATAAAGCAATACCAGAATATAAAAAGGTCTATCACTGTGGCTTTAAAAGATACTGTTGTCCAATTTCACTTTCCACTTTGCCTCTAATGAATAAATTAGGAAATGTCCTACATGAAATTGGCCAAGACACTGTGTCCTACATATTTCTTGTGAGAAAAAGTTAAATGCAGATTCCAACACTACATCCAATAGTCAAAGCAGATTATCTGATAATACACAATATATCATATTTCCTCCAGTGGTTGCTATTTCTTTAGAACAGAAATCAAGCCTCGATGCAGGTTTAAAACCCTCTATGCAGTAATATTGTAGTGGCAAATGATAAATGCCCAACTAATGCCATATACAGATTACTACACTGCACAACAACTCCACTTTCATGAAGTGTAATAATATAGTCTCTAAAAAGTTTGAGTTAGAATATGTTTTCATATTATGTGCTTGATGTTAAGGTGTTACTGTTACTGAACAAATGTGTGATTAACCTACAAAATTGTTTTTTTGTTTTACTTTTTCACTAAAGAAACAGGCCAAGACTAAACCCACCATGTGGTGGTAAAAAACATGTAAACACCCCCTTAAAAACAGAATACATGATTTTAGTATCCTCACTATTTGTTCTACAGACTAGAAAAAATCACGGCTAAAACAAGCTTTAAATCAATTATTCTTTTAATAAATAAAAGGAATAATAAAATGGAAGGAAGTCCTTTAACTGAAATAAATTGTTTATAACTGAGATGTATCTCAGCTGTAAATGCATTGAAATATTTGAACGAATAGCCCTTTCTTACCCCCACTAACAGCTTAATTTGTATACTATTGGCTTCAAAATAAAATGACTTGTTGAAATGGACTTGTTTTTTGCATTGCAGCAGGACTCAAAAGCAACCCTCATCCCTTTGGAGTTTGGCAAATACTTTTGAGCGGCCTCCCCTCTGCGCTACCTGCTGATCCCCCTCAGGGAGAGTTTCTGACGGAGACAGAGGACAGGAGAAGTGTGTGGCTTTACAGGCAATCCCCCTATAATATTAGCTCTCTTGCACCTGCCACACACACACTCTCACACACAAATACTGTACCCCACAATTTCTGGAATACACTGATCCATGTGAAGAGTTTCCAGCCTCAGCCGGAGCTGCACAGGAATAACACCAGCAGCCAGAAGGTGCAGCTGGGGGAAACGGACACAATCTAAGATGGTCTCTGGGGTATAAATAGATAATAGCTTCAGGTTTTGTTCTGTTGGAGCCCAGCACCACTCTGAAACCTCTGAAACTAAACTAACAAGACCTACTCTACATATGTATTAACATTAGTAAATAAAATATCGTCTCTTTCTATAGAGTGTCTATAGAAATATTCACCATGCTTTAAACCAGTTTTTTGTAACACATTTTAAAACATTCTATAATGACTCTTAAGGTCAACTACTTTTATATTTGTTCTGGCCACTCAACAGTATTTGTGATGATCATAGTGTATTATAATTATTATAGGTGTGAAACATTATGATTTGTTTATAATGCCATTCATATCCGCAAGTACAGTATATGCAGATGTAATTATAAGTGGTCATTGTTTGCTTTAAGTAAGTGAAACAAATATCATTCCATCTAAAATGTCAGTGAGCGACGGAGAAGGCTCTGTCCACCTAGGTCCGGTGATTGATGCGGGTGGGGATGGATAGGAGGTTGGCTTCTGATGAGCAGAGGCAGCGGGAAGGGGTGTGGTGGTGCAGCAGGTCTGTGAGGTAGGGGGGGCCTGGTTGTTGAGGGCTTTGTGAGCAATGAGGAGGACTTTGAAGTTGATTCTTTGACGGACGGGGAGCCAGTGGAGGTTCTGGAGGACGGGAGTGATGTGGTCTCGGGAGCGGGTGTGAGTGAGGAGGCGGGCGGCAGAGTTCTGGATATGTTAATTATAATGAATGTTATAATGAATGATAGGCATTAGCAACAAAGAAAGTATAAAACAAAATATAACTGTCTTTGAATCAAAAGGAAACATTGAGACCACCTCTGAACTTGTGTGAATCAAAACATTTGGCTAACAGCTGCTGTGTGCTAAACTGCATCCCTGTAGCACCTTTAGCCTTAGCGTGGCCAATAAGAAAGGCAGTGCAGATGTTTTCGAGCACCATCGCACAAATAGTGCACTTACTCCCAATGTAAAGAAGCAATCACGACCTTTCTAGATGCCTCTTCAGCTCCACAGCTGTCGCTCAACCTATCGGGATCATTTTCAGCTTCTGCAGGAGTTCAATTGATCCCAGGGAGATCATCCAGGGAGATCATTTTGCTCTTGGCTTGCAGTGTAGGTAACTGCTGCTGTTTGCACTTGGCAGCTCCACCTCTCATGTTTGGGTTGAGGCATTGCACGGGCAGA